>NW_024355205.1:30577616-30618903 GCF_902729225.1 Pteropus medius
CACACACACACACACACACAATATAACCACACAAAAAACATCAGGTAAACCCAAACTAAGGGACATTCCATAAAATACCTAGCCAGTAAAACTCAATGCCATGAAAAACAAAGGGAAGACTGAGAAACTGTCACAGATCATGGGCTCCAACAGTGACAAGACAACAAAATGCAATGTGGAATCCTGGTTTGGATCCTGTGTCCAAAACAAAGGGGGAAGATATTAATGAAAAAAATCAGTGAAATTCAAATAAAGTCTAGAGTTTACTTAATAGTAACATACTAATGGTTTTTTGGGTCTTCTGCTTTGCTTCGGTTTTGGATTTTGGTTTTTAAAAGTGTACCATGGTAATATAAAACATTAGGGGAGACTGAGTGAAGGGGAGACTAGAATTCACTGTGCTATCTTTGCAAATTTTATGTCAATTTGTGCACCTAAGATTGCTCTAAAAAAATTAAGTATCTTAAAAAATAAATGCAGACTTTTAATTCTAGCTTTGTTAGAGTAACTTTTTAGCAGGCCAATGCTTCCGTTAAAAACAAACAAAGAAAAAGAAGAAAATTTGGATTGAAAGAAAAAAAAACCACCCTGTTTGAAGGCATTAAAGAGATTTCAAGGATGCCAGTACTTGAGACAGTAGATCCCAGAGAGAAGGAAACAGAAGAAACCCAACTTTGTTCACAAAGGTTTTCCTCTTGGGGCATTTGTCAAACTTTGTGTAGGGCTGAAAAGCTAGTAGAGCTTTATAAAATGTCACATGGCAAGAGACAAAAATTGGAGTTTGTGGATGCCAGAACAGCTAGGTCTTGAGTGGTCACGATTCAGGAAATTAAAAAAAAAAAGCACAGAGAGTTGAGCCTGATGCTCACCAGTTTTTTTTGTTGAGGCATTTTCTTCTTAGTAGGCCTGAGGCTAAGAAGTCAAGCAGAAACATTTGAAAAACAGAGCAAAGTTTTCGGTGGTTTCACGATGCTGAGAAATTAAAATTCAACTTCAGGGCTCTACAAGGAGAAGGAGACCTAAGAATTTTCCCAGTTCTCATACTGAACCTAACAAAAAACACAAATTAGTCTTGGGTCTTCTTAGTTCCTGATTAGAGTGAGCTGATTCTTCTGTTGTCTGGAATATAGGGTGAATCCTCACTGGAGGTAGATAATATTATCCAGAGCTCTATAATTAATCACACACAACATCCAGCATCCAATCTAAAATTATCAAGCACACCAAAAACAGGACAAAAAGAACAACTAGATCGTAGACCTACAGGTACCCATATATCGAAGTTATCCAAAACAGATTTTTTAAATTATGATTAATATATTCAAAAACCAGATAAGATGGAGATTTTTTCCCAGGTAACTGGAATCTGTTTCTAAAAAGTAGAATGGAAATTATGAAACTAAAAATTATGAAACTGAAAAACATTGAATATGAGCTTTACAGGAGGTTGGACAGAGCTAAAATGAAGATTAGGAAGCTGAAAGATATATCCGGGGAAAATATCCTGACTTTGCATGGAGAGCAAAAAGGACTTTAAAAAATACAAAATCAGCATGAGACATATAGCACATAGTGAAACAGCTAATGTATATGTAATTGAAACAATATATAAAGAGATAATGGCTAAAGATTTTTCAAAATGAATTAAAGACATCAAACCACAGATTCAAGAAGCACTACAAACTCTAAGCAGAATAGATAAGAAAATCACACTTTGGCGTATCATATTAAACTGCTGAAAACCAAAGACTAGGAAAAAAAAATTTTTTTAACTGCCCAAAGAATAACATATTTCTTTCCAAGGAGCAAATATCTAACATCTCAACAAAAATAAAGGAGACAAAAGACAATAGAGTGTTACTATGGACTGAATGCTTATGTCTCCCCAAATTTACATGCTAAAGCCCTAATCCCCAACGCAATGGTGTTTGGAGGTGAGGCCTTAGGAGGTGATTAGGTCACGAGGGTAGAGCCCTAATGAATGAGTTAGTGCTCCTATAAGAAAAGACATGAGAGAGATGATTTCTCTCTCTGCCATATGAAGACGAAGCAAGAAGATGGTCATCTGCAAGCCAAGAAGAGTGTCTATACCAGAAGCTGAAATGGCTAGCACCTAGATCTCAGAACTATGAGAAATAAATGTCTGTTGGTTAAGCCACCCAGTTTATGGTATTCTGTTATAGCAGCCTGAACAGACTAAGACAGATGTGATATTTAAAGTGCTAAAAGAAAATAAATCTACATCTATATAAACTATCTCACAAAAGTGAGAAAGAAAGAAAGGAGTTTTCCAGATGACCTTGCCAGCAGACTTGCATTATGAAAGTACTAAAGGGACTTCTTCAGGCAGATAGAAATGTATAAAGGAATTAAGGACAATGGAAAGATTAAATATATAGGTAAAAGTAAATGTACATAGACTAGACAAAATAACAATGTGTTGTGTGGCTTCCTGTATGTGTAAATAAAAATGCATACAATCATAACACAAAAGCTAAGGAGAGAAATTCAATTAAAAGCATTTTTAAGGTTCTAGCATTATCTCGGAAGTGACAAAGATATTAATTAATAAAAAATTCTTTAAAATGGTAGTTGTAATATTTAAGATGGTCACCTAAAAACAGTGAAAAAATATATCTCTAACAAGGTAATAGAAAAAATAAAGCATAATTAATCATTTTTTAAAAAGCTTAAAATGAAGGGGTAAAAGAAAATAAGACAAATGCAATAAAAAGAATATAAATAGTAGGATAGCAGGTATAAACCCAAATATATTAGCAATTCACTCAACGTAAATCATTTAAATACTACAATTGATTTTGACTGGGCAGGCACTTCTGGATGGGTGAAATAAAGACCTCCAAAATTTCACTCCTTTATAAAAGGCAAAAAGAACACTGGCAAAAATTGTCAAAATAAACTTTTTCAGAACTATGAAAATTAATCAAAGTCTTACACTAAAATGAGAAACATTTATTCAAGAAAAACTTCTGGAACTTGGTAAGACAGTGAGCTTTGTGGTGTTTTAATTTAACCTATTTCCAACTCTTCCTCTCTACGACTTTTGTGGTAGCCTAAAAAAACAGCAGCCTCACAACCATAGCAGCTGTGGAAAACAGCCATTTAGCAGCCACTGGAAGGGGCAGAACAGGTTTTAAGCTCCCAAAAAAATCCATTCCCAGAGAACTGTCACTATCTGACCTTTCTGGAAACTCCCTGGAAAAGCTCAATTCATAAGCCTTCTCTTAACTGACCTGACTCAGAGATTGCTCAGTGGGCTTTTGTCAAAATCAGTCAGTTGCAATTAATTAACATCGCAGCTGTCTCAGTGGCAAGACTAATTCAGCCAAACAAGAGGTTGGTCAAAAACACAAAAAGAAAATGTGGGGAATAAAATATCTATAGGGGGCTTGGAAAAATTTCAAAATATTCATTAATATAGAAGGTCATGTTCATGGGCAGGGCTGTATGCCTGTCCAGGAAATACCTGAGAAAGCCCTAATCTCTTACCTCTGGCTGACCTTGAAGCTCTGTGCAAGCAGGAAATAAAGATAACAGCAAAACTTTAAGTTACTGAAACATCGAAGGTATACACCAATGCATCCACAAAGCTCCTTGGCAAAGGGTGGGATACTTACTGGTTTAAGAAAATTTTTGTCTAATAATTAGATGAGCAATAAGCTAACCAAGCACAAGTTTCTGTGATACACACAACAAAGAATAAAACTTTACAATATAAGTCCAGGAAAGCCACCAAACAAATAACCCCAGAAATAACGACAAAAATAAACAATAAAGCTTGAGGGACAGAGAAGAATCTGATGTCCAGAGTTACCACATTCTATTATTTTAATGTCCGATATTCGACAAAAAATGATAAGACGTGCAAACAGACAGGTAACTATGGCCCATACACAGGAAAAGAAATAGTCAATAGAAACCATCCCTGAGTAAGTCCAGATGTTGATCTTACTTCACAAAGACATTATTAGCACCATGACCCAATCAGCTGTTAACCAGCCAGGATTACAAAAAGACTTTAGATCATCTATTATAAATATGTTCGAAGAACTAAAATAAATCATGTCTAAAGGATTAATGAAAAGTATGAGACCAATGTTTCACCAAATAAGGAATATTAAAAAATAGAAATTATTAAAAACAACCAAATAAAAGTCTAGAATAAAAAAGTAGAATAACTGAAATAAAAAATTCTCTAGAGAGGTTCATCAGCAGATTTGAGCTGACATAAGAAAGAGTTAGCAAACTTCAAGATATATCCATTGAATTGAAAAAGAAAAAAAGGAGAAAGGATGGAGAAAAATTAACAGAGCTTCAGAGTCCTGTAGACCATTGGGCATACCGACATATGCATAATGTGAGTCCCAGGAGAAATGTAGATGCAAACATCCTCGATAAAATTTTAGCCAACCAAATCCAGCAGCATATAAAATATTGCCAAGAGGAATAAAAGAAGACCTAAAAATATGCAAAGACATCCCATGTTCATGGACCAGAAAGCTTCATGTTGCTGGGAGGGCAATACTCCCCCAAGCAGATCTACAGATTCAATGCCATCCTATCAACATCTCAGCTGCCTTCTTATTTTTATAGAAACTGACAAGATGATACTAAAATTCATGTGGAAATGCAAGGGACCCAGTATAGCCGAAGCAATTTTCAAAAAGAAGGACAAAGTTAGAGAACTCACACCTCTCAACTTCAAAACTTACAACAAAATAGTATGTACTAGCAAAAAGATAGAGAAATAGATCATTGGAAAAGAATTAAGAGTCCAGAAATAAACTCTAACTTTTATGGTCAATTTGTTTTCAACAAGGGTCCAAGACAATTCAGTGGGGAAATTCAACAAATAGTACTGGGACAACTTAATATATGCATGAAAACAAATAAAGTTGGGCTCAATCTCGTATCAAAGTCAAATAACTCAAAACGGTTCATATATCTAAATTTAGGATCTAACATTATATAACCTTTAGAAGAAAATCATAGAAAGAAAATAATCAAAACACAATCAACAAAGGAAAAAAGATAAATTGGACTTCATCAAAATTAAAAATATTCATGCTTTAAAGTACACTATCAAGAAAAAGACAACTCATAGAATGGTAGAAAATATTTGTTAATCATATATCTGATAAGGGATTTATATTCAGAATTTATAAAGAATTCTTTATGAAAAGACATATCCCAATTTTAAAATGAGCAAAGGATTTGAATAAATATCTCTGCAAAGAAGATATAGTAATAGGCAACCAGCACATGAAGAGATGCTCAATATCATTAGTCACTAGAGAAATGTAAATCCAAAGCACAATGAGATCTTATTTCCCACCCACTAAGATGGCTAGAATCAAGACAGACTACAAGAGTGTGGGCAAGGATGTGGAGAATTTGGAACTCTTACTCATTGCTGGTGAGAGTGTAAAATGGTGCAATAATTTTGGAACACTGGTTTGGCAGTTCCTCGAAATGTTAAACATAGAGTTACCATATGACCCAGTAGTTCCACTCCTACATATATATCCAAGAGAAATGAAAGCATATGTCCATACCAAAACTTGTGCTTGAATATTCCTAGCAGCATTTTTCATAATACCTTTTGGGTTCATTTCTTTTCTTTCTGAATTATCATCTTTAAAGTTACTAACAAATGTCTACCTAGCTATATCAAGTAGAAACAATGCAAATGTCCATCAATGAATGAATGAGTAAACAAAATATGGTATATCCATACTCTAGAATATGATATGGCAATAAAAAGAATGATGTACTGATGATGAACCTCAAAAAAATATGTTAAGTGAAAGAAGCCAGTCATAACATACCACATATTGTTTGATTCTATTTATATGAAATGCTCAGAATAGGCAAATCCATAGAGTCAGATCAGTATTTGCCAGAGGATGGAAAGTGGGGGTAACGAGGAGTGACTGTAAGGATATAAAAGTTTTTTTTAGGATTACTGAAAGTGATCTAAATTAGATAGTTGTGATGGCTACAAAACTGTGACTATATTAAAAACCACTAAATTTTACATTTTAAAATGGGAATTTTATGGTATATGAATTATATCCCAAATCAAGATGTTATATAAAAAAAGCAAAGACTGTCATACTGGATTTAAAAATATATATGCTGCTTACAAGATGCCTTAAATATAAGACCATTGAAAGTGAAAGGATTGAAAATATATACTATGCAAACACTAACCAAAAGAATGCTGGTGTAGGCACCAAACAAAGAAGATTGTCAATCAGGAATTATTACTAGAGCTAGAGAAACAATTCTCAAGGATAAAAGATCAATCCTCTGGGAAGATAAAACAAAATGAAATTTTTATGCATTTAATAATATAACTTAAAATATAAAAGTGATATTTGAAAGAGTTGAAAGAAACAGCAGACAAATCCACAACGATAATAAGAGTCATTAACACATCAATCCCAGTTACTAGTAGGACAAACAGAAAAAGTCAGTAAGGATTTAGAAAATTTGAACAACATGATTAACTAACTTGATCTAACTGACTGATAGAGAACATGATACTCAATGACACAGAATATACATTCTACTCAAGAGCACATAAAACATTTATTAAAATAGACCATGTCCTGGACATAAAGCAAATATTAACAAATGTAAAAGGACTGAAATCATTCAGAGTAAGTTCTCTGAACATAGTGGAATCAAGCCAGAAATAAATGGCTAAAAATAATTAGAAAATCTTCAAAAGTTTATAAATTAAGTAGTTACTTCTAAAAAAAAAATCCATTTTGAAATAAATGATAATGTGATACAACATATCAAGACTTGTGAGTTGAAGCTAAGGGTATGCTCAGAGGGAAATTTATATCCTTATAATTGCATATATTAGAAAATGAGAAAGGCTGCAAAATCAATTGTCTACATATCCATCTAAGAAGTTAGAGAATGAACAATAAAATAAACCTAAAGAAAATAGAAGAAAGGACATAATAAAAATAAGAGCAAAAGTTAAGGATGTAGAAAACAAATGTCTTGCTTCTATTGCTGACTTTAAGAAGTCAGCTATCAATGTAATTGCCATTACTTCATATGTAATCTATCCTTCCTCATTTAAAATCTTCTCTTTGTCTTGGTGTTCTACCACGTACAAGGTATATTTTCTTTATCCTGAATGGGATACATTGAATTTGCTGAATCTGATCACATCTTTCATTGTTTGGGCAAAATTCTACACCGTTATCTCTTTAAATATTGCATTTCTATCATTCTCTCTAGTCTCTCCTTTGATTAAATCCATATAAGACCTTTCAATCTGCCTTTCATATCTCTCAATTTATCTTTTCTATTTTCATCCTTTGTTTCTCTCTGCTGAATTCTCAGTGATTTCTTGATATCTAGCTTCAGCTGCCCAATCTGCAGTTTAACCCAACCATTCGAGTTCCTAATCCTGATTATATTTTTATATCTAGTATTTTATTAATCTTCCTGGTTCTTTGTGATAGTGTCCTGTCCCTTAGTTTTACTTTCACTACTCTGCTTTATAAAACATATAAAATACATAGTTTATATTTCTTCTTGCTGATTCCAGTATCAGAAATATGTCTCCCAGTGTAATCATACATAGAATAAACCTACCTGAGCAAGTTTGAAATTGGGAATCCTCGAGACTTTAATCTTTCTTTTCCCTTATTTTCAGAGTCAAAGCCAACAGAGCTAAGAATCTTCACCTCTTTTACCTCTGTGACACAAGCTTTCTTCTCGGTCGCCTGCTTCTGGGTATTTTGGCTTTCCTTGAGGGAGGTCTCAGGTTTAGTGGGGGCAGGTGGTCTCTAATTCACCCTAGAACCTTGTATGGGCCCTAGATCATCTCCTATATCCTACTTCATACACACACACACACACACACACAGACATACACACACACACACATACACACATCTATACTATAGCCCACCAGGAACCTGCAGATGATCCCCAGGGTAACTGCCAGCTAAACACTGACTTGACCTTCTAGATTTCATATATGACCTTGAAGGATTTCTCTTGCTGCATTGCCAGGTCACCTATGTATTATTAATTTTTCTTCTATTTTACTCAGTGTCTTTAGGTGCTCTACACTGAAAGGCTTTCTCCAGACATCAAGATCATCAATTTTCCGGAAAAAAAAAGGCGCAGGCTTAAGGCTTTCTAGTCCACACTGTCAAGTGGAATGACTGTCTTAGTCGGTTCTGGCTGCTATAACAAAATAACACCGATCAGATAGCTTTAAACAGCATAAGTTTCTTTGTCATGGTTCTGAAGCCTGGAAGTCTGAGATCAGAGTGCCAGCATGCTTGGTGCCTGGTAAGAAGCTTTTTCTGATTTGCAGATGGACGACTGATTGCATCCTCACACAGCAGACAGCAGAGAGAGCAAGCAAGCACTAACCCTATTCATGGGGGCTCCACCCCATGACCTCATCTAATCCTAATCACCTCCCAAAGGCCCCACTTCCTAATATCATCTCACAGGGGATAGGTTTCAACATATGAATTTACAGGGACATAAACATTCAGTCTAAAACAATGACTTTCTAACATTCAGATAATGTGACTTACCGAGGGGTAGAATATAAATTAATTCAAGAATGAGTGTTGGGGGTGGGGAAGTTCTTGTGAATATACAGAGCCCTATCGATGGAGTCAGGAATAAAATCTATATCTGATTGGTGAGGTTGGTCCTTGGCCTGGGCTTTCTTCAGAGGAAAAAAAGCAGAATCCTGTATATAAGAGAGCTCACGACAAAGGTGACCAAACCAACAGCCTCTTGAACAAGGGGGTGTGTTTCAAAGAAATCCAGAACTGGCTTATCAACATAAAGAATTCAGAAATTTCTACATTCATCAAAACAAGCCAAATGTGGGACATTAATCAGACATGCCCCCTCCTCAAGGAACTTCCTGTATCAGACTCATCTAGGCCAGTCTTTGCTTTTAGACAGATGAAAATATGGTGTGGTCTTCTCTGCCAGACTGCATCGCACCCCGTTCATTTCCCAACGCTTCCTTCCACTTCACACCCCGTTCCCCAGCCATGGCTGATCTTCCTTTACCATTTCCCCATCGAAACGCCCAGAAGCTCTCTCCCCCAACCCCGTCCTCTCCTCCACGCCCTTGTTAATGCATTAGATCGTTTCCGATTTCTCACTATCACAAAAACATTCTTGTGCACATATGCAAGTTTCTCCAGGAAAAACACCAAAGAGTGGGTTTGGTGGATCAGAGGGTATGCGCATCGTCTGCTTTCCTAGATGTTGCTGAAGGGCTCTCCAAAGTGGTTTACCGATTGCATGACCAACCTGGCGTTTCATGTTTGCTAATGTGATATTCTCACATGTAAAATTATGATTTCAACTCACCAGGACTTTCTACAAACGAATCCAATGAACTCCGCCCTCTGACCTATTGATGGGTAACAAGGAATGCATTCGTGTTGTTCTTAGCTGTTTTGGACACTGGATCTCAGAGCCGTGGCACTGACCCTCAAGCCAGTGAAGTCAGCCTGCCTTCTGCCTCTGGCATGTCTTCTAGTGAAAGCATGGTCAGGACAATGGGGAATCCCAAATCCCAGGGCCAAAGAGCAGAGAGACGTGAGGTCTTTTGATGACAGATGGCAGTCTCGAAGAGGCCAGGCAAAGAGGTGGTATGGAAACAGAACTCGTGGATGTGAAGGTTCGGGGAGATCTCTATGCATGTCTGCGTCTGAGACAAGTGCTTATCTGTCTTCCTCCATCAGCGTCCAGAGGCAGCAAAGGTAGCCGAGTGATTGAGAGTGCGACCTCAGAAGGCAGATAATCTGCGGCTGTTACATTTACAGGTCCACAATACTTTAGCTCTCCCTGCCTCAGGTTTCCTATCTGTAAAATGAGAATATTTGTACCTAGTTATAAGGTTGTCATGAGAAGAAAGGAGATAATATCGGTAAAATGCTTAGCGACGGTCTGGTGCGAAGTAAGGTCTCATTAAATGTTAGTTGTTATTCTTATCGCCATCATTGTGGTTATATAAAATATAAATATTATATATATGCATAGCCTGTGAGCAGCTCTGTTGGAATGAGCTGCAATACCAGGACTGGCAGCTGGTTTTCCTCTTATGCTTCAATTCTGATTGATTGGTAGTGGCTGCCTATTGAGGATTCCAAGGTCCCTCTGGACACCTGGAAAGGAGCAGTAGACTATGATCAACTGGCAATGTCTGCCATGGCTCAAGAGGGAAGCGGTAGCAGATATGCCAGGCCCTCCCTTCCCTGCGGTCTGCATTTCATAACTTATCTGGTAGAAAATACTGATTCGGGAATGTTCCCATTTCAAGTTTCTAAGAGAGGACCTATAAATAAGAAACATAAAAAAAAAAAAAAAAAAAAAAAAAGCCAAATTTTAAATGAGGCCAACTGCATATGGCCCTTTTAAAAATTATATTGAAAGCAAGCACTGCCTCCTTTTCTGTTCTGAGTTCTGTAGTAAATTTCCATTTTATTCCCAGCTGCTCACTGCACTGGAGTCTGAAACAGCGGGTGAGCCTCAGGTGGGCTCATCATAAGTAGAACTGGCACTTAGCTTTCCACAGCTGCCTCCACAAAGCAGAGAGCCCTGGATGGGAAATAGATTCGCTCAAGAACACAGTGCAATGGAAAAAAACCAGGATCCACAGGCCTGGATTCAAGCTTTGGCAGAAACTCATAGCATAAGGCTGGGTGGGTCATGTGACTTCTCAGAGACCGGGTTTCCTGTCTCTAAAATTAAGTAAATGATCTTTAAGATCCCATCCAGTTTTGCAACTCTATTCTAGGAAAGGGAAGGTACTTCTTGTATTGATTATGTTTTTGGAAGAGGAAGAGATGTGCAAAGATATGTATATACGTGCTCTAGTAAGCCCTCTACTTTCTTGAAGAGCGTCTTCTAAAATTTTCCTCTGTTCCCAAATGACTAAATAGACCTACTGCCCAGATTTCTGGGGATGAGTTTTTCCCAATGGAGATAAGGTTTATCAGTACAAAAAACAAAACGAAACAAACAAAAAACCCACGATATCATGTGAAAGCAAAGATTTGAGAACCAGTTTCCTTAAGAGGTGATGGATTTGCGGGAGGAGCTGCCTCATGTATCTTTTCTAAGTTACAAACAAACTCACATACACTCCCTTCTTAGTCCATTGAAGCAAAATCCTACTTCGGCAAAATTATATATACAGGTCATGGACCTCTAACATCGAAACTACAGCTGTTAAATTCACTACCACCAAAGCTCCATCACGTACACATTATATAAAACACCCAGACAACCATCGCTATGGAGTATGTTTTAGTAATACGGCATCAAGAAAATTAAATACTAAAACATGCATTTTTTTTTTTTTTACCAATAGCTATAAACTGAAAATGTCATGGTAATTTCCCCAAACCAGAATGAGTTTTGCACCTGTCTTTTCTCATAGACAATAACTATAATATATAATGATTTATTAACATAAACTTGTAAGAATGATTTTTTAAAACTGTTCAGGTCTTCTAATCTGAAGGAGATGGGTCCCATTTCAAAACATTTTGGGAGTGGCTGCTCTCCTGTGGTGTGGTCATTTTGGGTTCTTCTACCCTGAAACTTCTTTCCTGGGCCACTTAAGGAGTGTCAGAAGGAAACTGTGTCCCAATTGTCTGCACACCTCATTTTTGATCCAAAGCAGTATTTCCCACATCTGTCATTTACCTGACACAATTCACTTTGCTTCAGGTTTCAAAAGCCATTTACAGAGACTTTATTCTGAATCGCTCTTTGCTGTTTTCTAAAACCCATATTTCCTTTCTCTTGGAAGAAAATTGACCACAGCTAAAGTTACTGGAAAGGATATGCCACAGGATCTGAAAGCAATTCACCACAAACAATGTAAAAAAGGTTTTATATTATGGCAACATATACAGGATATGTTATGATTTTATGTTATAATTAATTTAGTGTATCAACTTGACTAATTTTATGTGTTAGCGTTATTGAGCTAAGGGATGTCCAGAGAGCTGATAAAACTTTATTTCTGGGTGTGTCTGTGAAGGTGTTTCAGGAACATTTGAATCTATAGACCAAGTAAAGCAGTTGGCCCTCCCCAAGGCAGGTGGACCTCATCCAGTCCGTGGAGGGCCTGGATAAAACAAAAACGTGGAGAAAGGAAGAATTCTCTCTCTTTGCTTGAGCTAGGACATCCATCTTCTCCTGCCCTTGGACATTGGCACTCTTGGTTCTTGGGTCTTCAGACTTGGACTGAAATTACATCACTGGCTTTCCTGGATCTCCAGCTCACAGATGTCATATTGTGGGACTTCTGGCCTCCATTACCATGTGGACCAATTCTGACAATAAATCTTCATATATATATATATATATATATATATATATATATATATATAAAATATATATTATATACATATATATGTATATGATTATATGTATATATGTATATGATTGATGATAGGTAGGTAGGTAATGATGATGATGATAAATAGATGATAGATAGATAGATAGATGATTGATAGATACACATACATTCCTTTGGTTCTCTTCCTCTGGAGAACCCCAACTAATACAACATTCTTTAAAGGGCCGTGTTTAAGGGAATAACATTCATTTGGATTTTGAAAATGACCAAGTTATAGCCATATTACTTATTTTCAATTCAATAACTAAATCGCCTTTCTGTCTCTCCTTATTTCCGTCAAAGTGGCTGTGTCAAAGAGCCACTCAGGAAGGCCCCAACATCACAACTGCCACATGATAACGTTTGGGATCCCACCAGCTTATCATCCTGGGTCAAGAGGTTCCATTAATTCTGATGCCACCCTCCAAATATTTGTTTGTTTTGACTTCTCCCAGTATGAGACCATGAGACAGGACATTTTCAAAGACATTATCAGAGGAAGCTAACAAAACGGGATTTCATTTCCGTGCTTAAGGGACAAAAGAGGAAATGACAAATAAAACATCCAAATGCCATCTTCTTACTTACAATTCTGCCGCCAGTTTGAACAGAAAAAGCCGTATCCAGGTTACACTGACTCCTCTTTAGCAGATAGAACATTTGAAATCTTTTCTCAATCTCTGTTCTTGCATGGACTGTATAAAGGTCACCGGCGACATCCCATTACCCCACTTAATGGTTTCCAAGCTGTCCTCATCCAACCTGACTTCCATGACCGTTGACACCTACTCGCCCTCTTCCGGTAACTGTCTCCCCTCACGCTCGCACGGCTCCTCCCCTCACGCTCGCACGGCTCCTCCCCTCACGCTCGCACGGCTCCTCCCCTCACGCTCGCACGGCTCCTCCCTCTCTTCCGCAGCCCAGTCTCATGGGACCATTTGGACGTCCCGCTTTCACTTTAGACTCGAAATGTGTAAGTGCAAACTTATCCTCGCCCCCATCACGGGTTGGGCTCCCTCTGCGGATGCCTTCGTGCCTATTCGAGCGGCACCATCCTCTGTCACAAAACCTCGCTCCTCTTCCTGCTCCTTCTCCTTGTCCCTCACAACCAGCCACTAGATCCCAGCCATTCTGCCTCCGCGTGCTGCTCGCGGGCCACTCACGGCCAACCCACCACTTCAGACGCTCCCTGCGTGACTTAGGGACCAGCTCCTGCTTGCCTTGCTCCTACGGTCTCTTCTTTCAGGAAATCCAACCCACACTTCAGCCATAGCTTAATCAACCCCCAAATGCCACTTAAATCATTTTTTTCTGAAATTTACAATGGTTCCCATTGCTCAAACTGAACACCACAGTCCTTCACTGTCCGTCAATGGACTCTTCATTTGGCCCCCATATAACCTGGATAGGTTAGACAGCTCTATTCACCATTTCCTGAATCCCTTATTCCAGGGGGGACCCATCATCCCCACAACCGGTTTTCATTAGGGGAAGCTCTCCTGTGGGGAGGAGTGACTTCTCTGATTGGTTGGTTTGGGAGAAGGAACAGGGCATCATAGCCCAGCACCTTCCTCTTCTCTCTTTACCTTGGGTGCCAAGCCGCCCCCTCTGTAGACCCAGGGCCATGTTCTCAGAGGCAGCCCCTCCCACAAGGAGGCCTGGGGGTCCCAGGCTGCTCACAGGGGTTCTAGGAAGCCCTTACCTGTCATTACAACCCCCATCCTCTAATACTTGATTTTTCAGTAAGCAAAGTGATAAGGTTTTTTTTGCCTCCCATCTGCCTTATTCTCTTTTTCTACTTCCCGTTAGTGTAGAACTCAAGGGGAGAGGGGCGTTCTTAATTGGGTCCCTTGTTGCCCCAACGATACTGGAACTTTGCTGCCTCTGAGTCTTTGCTCCTATCACTTGCCCCCTTCCGTCTTCCTCTGTCTATTCAGTTCTTAACCCTCCTTCAAGACCCTCCCAAAGTCCCACGTCACCGGGGAGCCTCTCCCAGCCCTGGAAGTCTCCCCTTTCCCTGCACTCACAGTTCCTGGCTACACCCACAGCACAGCAAGCGTGCACCACCACGCAACATTCCTGGACACTAATCCTGCCTTTGGGTGGGAATTCTCACCGTCTATGTTTTGCCTCCCTGGTAAATTACACCTGAGGGCAGGTACATGCCCTTCTGCTCATTATCATTCTTACCTTCCACAGCACCTGCATGGGGTCTTGTTCAAGGTAAACTTAATGTTTTCTTAACAACGGGGATGATCCCCAAACTCTGACGTCAGGGTCATGTCTGTTCTTTAATTATGTAACATAGTATTTGGTGACCCGAGGTTAAACGTTAGGTTTTAGTAGCAGATATAATAAGAGAAGAGAATGCAGGACATAAAAACTAACTCAGAGTATGTGTTTTGTGTGAAAGAAAGAGAGAAAGAATGAGAGACAGAGATCGATTAAGAGCAGTTTTTAAACAAAGTACCATTCACACGAGCAAAATATTTCTCGTTACAGGCATTTTGCAATTCCCGAAGCCTCCATGAGCACTGAATGGGTGGATATACCTCGCTGATTCTAGGCAACAGTTGGCAAAATAAACCATAGGTTCCTGTCTGAGGCACAGGGATGAGAGAGCTCCCATTCTAACCGAGAACAAAGGTTTTGCGAAAAGCAGTTTCATGCACGGTGCAGCATAATGATTGACAGGCTGATGATTAGGCTGAGTTGGCCTCATCTGGCCTTTTTTAAGTGCAATATGGTATGCATAACATGACATATGAATGCGAAACTCCTGGCAGGTCCTGCAAAGGAGACAATGCAGCTGGCAGCCTGACACTGGAGCAGCTGGGAGGAGAAGGCTGGGTTTCCAAAGCGCATTAACACGTTTGACATTTGGTATCTAAAGGGAAGAGCTAATAAATAACCCGCCAACGATGACACTCTGTAATGACAGCTTTTATTACCAGCCAGTTAATCCTCCATCTAGCTCTGTCCTTTCAGGCCATCTGGTGTCCCGTTCTTATTTACTTATTTTGATTTTCCTGGGGCTTGAACTTGGAAAGTTTGTCTCCTGCCAGTGTCATAATTTGAAATTGATCCAAGGGCTAGGTCAGTGGCCTGTTATAGATGATTCAGCACTGAGGTCTGCAGAACATAGGTGTGGACAGAGATTTTAACAGGTGCTCTTGGGTTTGGAGTTCACTTGCATGAAGCAGTTGGTTATCCTGGGACTAGAGGAGTGACAGAAATTCACTTCTCAATGACTTCCTCTTTTCAGAAACCATATGCATAGTTTCTGTGTCAGTTGACTACAACATACATTTATGGAGCATTCGCTGTGTGGCCCCACAATCTGATGTTCTGGGGACATAAAAATAAGATGATTATAAATGCGACCCATCCTTTTAAGGCCCAAACTGATAGTCCAGCAGAAGAGGCCCTAACATAATAAATCTCAATAATGGAATGTGAGTTATAAATACAAATAAACATAAAGTGCTCTGGGGTCAGAGATGAGGAGTCATTTCTTCTTCCTTGGGGGAATGCTAAGAACTGGGAAGGTTCAAAGATTTTACCCTATTTGCAAGCTAACAACTTAGCTGGTGTTATAGACTGAATATATCCCCGCCAAATTCATGTGTTAAAGCCCAAATCCCCAGTGTGATGGCATTTGGAGGTGGACCCTTTGGGAGGTGATTAGGATTAGAATAGGTCATGAGGGTGGGGTCCCCATGAAAAGATTAGTGCCCTTATAAGAAGAAGAGCAGAGCTCTCTCTTTTTCTCTCACCACCATGTGGGACATAGCAAGAAGGCAAGAAGAGAGCTCTCAGCAGAACCCAACCATGCTGACACCCTGATCTCCAAACCCTTGAGAAATAAATGTCTGTTGTTTAAGCCATACGGTCTATGGTATTTTGTTACAGCAGCCTAAGCTGAATAATACAGCCAGTCACAGTTTTATGGGTGTTCTCAGAAGACTCAAAACTCCTGGGTCAGAGACAAAAGACTTCATTATTCTCAGCAATAGCAGTAGCCAGAGCGTCAGCTTTTACGCAGTTTCCTAAGCCCGATTCCCTCAGAGTGACACAAAGAAGGCCAAGTGACCCCCATACACACAGAGAGTTGCATTCCTAGAGAGGAGACCTGAGCTTAGGGAACTCAAATCTTTTCTAATGGGTAGTAAACACGCCTGTCCTTTGCCGCAGAGGAAGATATTCACTCTGTTTTCCGAGACTCTTTGTTAGACAACTATCTTTGAAAAGAGAATCTGGAGAAAAGATACAAGTGTCTCAGTTCACAGATGGGCAAAGCTACACAAGAATTCTCCCATGGAGAACTGGCTTCCAACAGAGGCCATCAAACTAATGAAGGTCAGTTGAGAAACGTTCAAAGAAAGAAGCAGAAAATTTCTCAAGGTTTCACTTCTCTCTGGTAGGGCTACCTATAAGATCTTTTTAAAATACAATCCACTTCTTGGATAAAATCTCTCAGCTATAACCTCGTAGAAAAGCAGAAGGAGCCATGGAAAAGCAGGCTAAGTGCAGAAAGCCACATGGCCCAGCGTACGGGTGCATCAGAAGTGAGACCGGCAGAGGCATTCCAGGTCCTTCATGATCTGACCTTTGCCGACTCTCTAGCCTTGTGTCTGCCAGCTTCCTGCCTCACACTTTACATTCCCAAGGCTTCCAGCTGCTAAGGTCTTGGTTTCACACCTCACTACATTTCTCACCCCTTTATCATTTATCATGCAATCCTCTTTGTCTTTCCCATCCCAAAACCCAGTTGATTCACTCATCATCTTTTAAGACCTGGCTCAAATATTGTCACCTGCAGGCGGCCTCCTGGATAAGCTCAGGCTGGGCAAGGTGCCCTTCCCTGTGTTTGCTGTAATACGCTGTGTCCATCCACCTCACTACCCTTCCACACCATCCCTAATTATCTGTGAGTATTTTCCCTCCCCACCGGACTCTGGGACACCTGGAGCAATGTCTCTTTCGTGTTGGGCTCCCATTATAGCACCCAGCACTGAGCCATTACCCCGCAAACACTCACCACATGAATGACTCTTACTTTCTCCCATCCCATCATCGATATCACAAGTCTGAGTCTACAAAGTCTGAAGATCCATTAGCAAACATGAAGATTACATGATAACACAACAACGTGCCATAGAAACCTGTAATTTTCAAGTAACCTCCGAAGGGTCATGAGATAGATAGTGAAATTTAGTTCTTTCTCGACACAATTATTTCCTTTACTATTTACCTCTTTTTCCTCTCCTCAAATGCGATCGTCAGCTGCATCATCTCTTCTTCTCTTTTATTTCCTTCTTCCCTGCTTGTGGCATGATCATTTCAGTTATAGGTAACGCTCTTCCGTAACCCTCTTGGGGGCTTAAAAGTGCTACAAATCTCTGTTCTACAGGGGAAAAAAGGTGGAGGGGATGGAAGATGCTCAATTATCTGGTGGTTCCAAACTTCGTTTTTGTTTTGACAGTTGGTGATGAGCTTTGGTGATGGACAGACCTGAGACCCTGATAAAATTTATAGACCTTCCTCCCTCAAAATGTATATGCCTGCCTACCTACAAAATTTTACAGACAATTGCTGAGGGTTAATAAAAGCCAACAGTCTACAAGTTAAAAAAAACTAAACAAGACATCCAAAGTAGATCCATTCACAACTTTAATTTTCCTAGGTCCTAAGCTTCTGAAGTGGTAGAGCACACCCTCTCAGAAGAGAACCCAGCTCCTGCAGCTCTTCATAAAGTGAATCAACCATAGGATATGATACCATTGACCAAAGAACAGACGGTATGTGACTATTTCTTGACGTTGGCCTCACTGCATGGGAGTGATAAATACGCAGAGAAGCCATGAAAATCATTTGTCCAGTAAGCTTTAGACCTGTGAAATTTCAGCTTGACCTATACATTCTGCATTCATTAATTCTACCTCTTCCTGCTTCTGGCCATTTTGAGGTCCTTCTGCTACTGCAAGTCTTACTGAACCAGCAAAATTGAGTCACATGTGCCATAACTATATTCCCCACCTGTGCCCCATCCTACAAGGCACACAGGTTTCCCTTAAAAAAAAAAAAAAAAAGCAGAAGTATAGAAAGAAGGAGGAAGGCACATTACAGGTTGGCTCTATACTCTAAACCCAATACATAATAAGTGCTCAACAAATTAATGCCTGATAAACAAATAAACAAGTGAAAGGACTTCACAGTCTAAAGTTCACTATAAATCGCTGTTGCCCCACACTGTCTTTTCTCTCCAAAGGTGCAGTAATTTATGGTATCCCGCAGCCCCAAACCCATCTCAAGTTCCAGCATAAAATTCATGCCACTCTTTTATGTATGTTCTCTCTCCCCAAATTTAAGAGGGGCACAAATGTTCAGGGATCAGAGCAGAATGACACCATCAACATGATTGTTATGGCCTGAATGTCCATTCATTGTTAGGCCCTAACTCCCAGTGTGATGCTGTTAGGAGATGAGGCCTTTGGGTTAGGTCATGAGGGTCAAGTCCTTGTGATGAGATTAGTACCCTTATTAAAAGAGAGAGAGAGAGAGAGAGAGAGAGAGAGCGCACTCTGTCGCCCCTTCTGCCATGTGAGGACACAGTGAGAAGTCAGCCATCTATAAACCAGGAAGCAGGTTCTCGCCAGACCTCAAATCTACTAGCACCTTGATCTTGGCCTTTGCAGCCTGCAGAACTGCAAGAAATCAATTTCTGCTGTGTAAGCCACCCAGTCGATGGTATTCTGTCACAGCAGCCCGAATGAACAAAGGAAATGGTACTAATTAAACCTAGGTTGTATTTTGCTTTCTGGGCTCTCTTGACTCTTGCACCCAGCCCCTGCCCCTTCACACACTGTCCTGCGGTTCACAGGTCCTGTCAGCCAGCCCAAGACAGGAGGAGCCATCTCGCACCTGCATGTCCCCGACCTTGGTCGTCAGTCTGAGATGCACATACCAAACCCTCCTCCTGACTTCAAGTCGGCAGTCCCCACTCCAACCCACCCAGGGACTCTCCCTAGGGGTGTCTCACCTCTGATCAGGAATCATTTCACTCAGATGTCCCAGAGTCTCTGCATCGGGCATCCTTCACGTCTGCCCTGCCTCCTCCATCCAGAGCTTAACCGAAATTCCCAGGGCTCTGAAGCCACACTGGGACTTTAGGAGAAGGACAGAGACTAGCCGCCTCCCCAGCACCATCATCTGGAGGTACCACAGTCTCACATGGTCTTTCATGATTTACCTCCTTGGCCTCTTGCCCTGGCCCCACCCTCTAAGAGGCATCAAACAGTCCATTAGTGGGAAGTTGGGGAGACATGGTAGCAATGCTAACCCTTCACCTCCATGCTTCCACTGGTCTCCCATCTCCCCTCCATCCCCATCTCGGTGCCTCCAGACTCCTCCTTCCTCCTCCTGCAAGTTCCCTTGAATAACTCATTTAAAAAAGTAGTCCCTTGGAAGGGAGGGGCCATCACCTGTCAGCCACCTGAGTAGCTAGAGGTCTTTACCAGTCAGTTTCCAGTGCTCTGAGGAACTGCCCGGCAGACGACTCTGTCTAGGTGGGCCCCCACCCACATCTCTTGTCTACCTGATTAAGTCGGTTTAAATCAACATGAAGGGCTGCCCGTGGGCATATGAGAATAAAAGGGACAACCCTTTGCTTTCATGATAATGAAAAATGAGGGACGATGGCAAAGGTTCTATGCCCAGAATCTGTCTCGGATTTTTATTTTTATTTTTGTTTTATTTTAACATGAGCCGAAAGGATCCCCTCGCAACCTCTGCCCCAGAGTCACCACCAGAGGCAGTCAGCCCAATAAGGGAGAGGGTATGGGAGGGCCAGGCCTGGGGCTCTGCATGCTACCCTGCCCGTAATGGTAAGGAGAAAAGGTCTCCCAAACCCTGAAGAGCTCATGAGCAAAGCCCTACACACATTCACTTCCAGCCACTGCAGATTAGAATCAGAAATCTGCAGCTAGATCACTGCTCATTAATCATATCGATATCGATGAATAATCGACAAAATTGAGACTCGGCTCCTAATCAACTCAATCATTTATTCTTAGTCATGGACTTCGTGCTCCAGAGAAGCTGAGAGGAAAGGAGGAAGGACAGGAGTGCTCTAAAATTCCAGCCCCTCCGTGCCGGTTACTTCTATGTGTCATCTTGCCTGGGCCATGGGGTGCCCAGATGTTTGGTCAAATATTACTCTGGGTGTGTCTGTGTTTTAGGATAAGATTAATGTTTGAAGGAGTGGACTGAGTAAAGCAGATGGCCCTCCCCGCTGTGTGTCTTGGCTGTGTTATGCTGCGCGTAACCATGGCCATGCGTGTGTGTGTGTGTATGTGCCTGGGGGGAGGGGCGCTTCATCCAAGCCACCGAAGGTCTGAATAGGAAATAGGCCAAGGAAGGGAGAAGGCACTCTCTGTCTGATTATCTTCAAGCCAGGGCATCTGTCTTCTCCTGCCTTCAGAGGGGGCTTGGACTGGAACAAAACCATCAGCTCTCTCGGGGGCTCCAGCTTGCCAACTGAGGATCCCAGGACCTCTCTGCCTCCATAATCACATGAGCCAATTCGTTATACTAGATCTCTTCATACACCCTATTAGGATATATGGATATATCCTTTTAGCTCTGTTTCTCTGGAGAACCCCGACTAATACACCATCTAAAGCTGAAGTGCACAACATGGATGTTGTGTTTGTGCCAGGCATGGTGCGTGCAGACAGAAACAGCCTGCAGTTTCTGGTTCCCAAGGCAGACACCTATCTTTTATCATATCTTAACTCCAGGGCAGAAGGATTTAAAAATAATTTTAAAAAAAGACTCATTGAGAATAAATGAGCTGGTTTATCTGTGACAAAGGCGTAACCCCACACATTGGGAATTACCCACCGCGTGGTTCTGAAGTTAAGCTCCAACCCCTTCACGTGACGTGCTGAAAATGCCTCAGTCAGAAGCAGCGAGGGACGCGACTGTCTGGTGCTAGACAGATCCCCTGCTTCTTCACTCCCTGGTTTTGAACTCCCCAAACCCCAGAGAGGTACCAGCCTCCCCAGGAAGGGGCGGTGGGACTGAGTTTTCATGAGGGCCTGTGTCTCATCTGCAGGGAGCCAAGGCTGGCGGCCCAGCTGAGGAGGAAGAGGAAGGGCAGAAGAAGGCATCTCGGATTGGGGTGCGGAGTCAGAGGTTGGAGGTTCAGAGAAGCTAAGAGAAGGCCCAGGACTCAGGAGAGCCAATGTGCGCTGAGTGCACGATAGAGCACACGGATGTCCTATTAGAAAGTTGTACGCCTGAAATTTATATAATGTTACCCCCCACTCAATTTAATTTAAAAGAAAAAAAGAAAGAACGTTGATCAGGGGACGGGGGATCCCAGTGACACCCTGGATGAGGCTGCTATCTGGGGCATCTTCTGGGATCCCAGTACAGCACGTGGATGGGGGATTGTTGGGGAGGAAGGGTCAGCACTGGGGGCACTTCGGCTTGGGCGTGAGCATCATCCAATGCCCGTATCTGGAGCTAATTCAGAATCCAACCCTTTCTTCTCTCAGGCCTGACACGCCGATAGCAGAAATGCTTAGTCTCCCGATTGGTAAGAAATCCGAGACATGGGCTCTTTGCCTGCTGCGTTGCCACAGCTTCCTGGAGCTGTGTGTTGCAACTGCACAGCTCTCTGCGCTCAGGTGTCACCGCCCCGGAGAGCATGTGGCTGTGACCTCGGCTTTGTCTGAAACACAACGCTGAAAATTTGAAATAACATAAAACGCTGCAGACTCAGGTGACAAGCGTTGTCAGCCAGCACTTACATTTTCATTTAGGGCGTAAAAGACAAGTTGGAAGACGTTTCAGGAGAGTGAGGACAGGGCGTCCTAGTTTAAGGACGCTTGCTAACGTGACTATCTAAAACACTGACCCGCTACCGCTTTCTGTTACTCTCCAGGATCGGCTTCTCTTCGCTCCTTATTTCCTACCCACTCATGTGTGGTTGACATTTAGAAACTTGCTGCCTCTCTAAGAGTATTGTGTGACGCGTGGATTTGAATTTCCACATCTGTCGGTCATTTCCAGCCACTGCCAAACAGACAATCCAGCCCAAGGACCCGAGGAGAAAGGTTTTAAAATGGATTCAATGTTTCTGGTTCGCTTGCAGCATCTGGGAAAAGGTCTCCGGCTCCCTAAGGCCGAAACTGCATATTTGGGGTGACTTCACACAAATGAAATAATCAAATAGCAATTAGAACTGTTTAGATCACTTCTGTAAAAACTGTCTGCCTGCTCTCTGATGAAAGCCCAGCGGACAAGAGTTTGCTTGTTATCTCCTCATTTTTCATTCTGAGGGTGGGAAACACATTTCAAAGACTCACTGGAACTTTAAGTCAAGGAAAGGACAGCCGTCCGTGTCTGAATTCCAGCCACAGAGCTGTCCTCTCCACCAGCACCTTGAAGTTGGCCCGAACCAACCCTCGGTTGTTTTTAGTTCCTTGTCGCGCTTCTAATTCCAAAGAAACGGCTATTTTGCTTGGCTTCCCTTCCATTACTCATAGCGTGCAACATGTCTCTGCAGCCACATGTCCAAGAAAGAGCAGCAGAAGAGATTAAAAACAGATCTGTCTGTGGAGCAGGTGTCGAGCATTATCTAATAGCAAACTAAATATAAAAAGGGAGACTAATTAGAGTTCTGGCATCTCTCCTGCTATTGGCTTTGCAGCTTTTTAACTCTTGAAATCGCTCTTTGGACGGAAGACCAGAACTGTGCGTGCGTGCATGCATGCGTGTGCGTGCGTGCGTGCGTGTGTGTGCATGTGTGTGAGAAGGAAGAGGGCCAGGGAGGGTGGCAGTATTGCCTGACGATGCCAAACCATGAGGGACATTGATAAGAAGTTGCTTGTCCTCATGTTAAAGAAGTCCGTCTTCTAGAACCTTGCCCCTCATTGGTCAGTGCTCAGACCAGCAGATCAGTGCACCCAGAAAGCTTGTTGGATATACAGCCGTGGGCCCCACCTCAGAGGCGCTGAATCAGAAACCGCATTTCCACCCATGGATTGCCCGTTGAGTCACACGCACATTAAAGTTTCAGAAGCACCGGTGCGGGAGCCGAAGTGGACGGATTGCCACTTGCAGTGGGAGGTGGCTGGGGTAAGGCTGGAGGACGTGTCTGCCTCCTAAAGGGGTAGATTCGGGTGGGCAGTCGTCTAAGGCAGGGGTCAGCAAACATTTTCTGTAGAGGTCTAAGCTTTGGAGGCCACACGGTTTCTGTCACAACTAGTCAACTACACCACTGCAGTGCAAAAGCAGCCACAGACATTATATAAACAGACGAGCATGGCTGCGTTCAGTGAAACTATTTACAAACGTAGGCCCTGGGCCCGATTTGGTTCCCAGGTAGCAGTTTGCTAACTTGTGGTTTAAGGGAGCAAACGCATCTTCATCCAGTGTGGAATATTCTAGACTAATTGTGGGTTTGAGTACACCTAATCTCAAGATGCTGGGTCTTACTAGCTTCTGAACCCAGCTCTGTCAGTGAGGCAGAATATTTTAAACCAGGACTGTTTTTAAAAAATGAGGGACACGTGATCGGGCCCTGTTCCTCAAGTCTACGCCTCATGAAAAATGCTAAAAACTCAGGTCTTAGCACTGCCGCTTGGAACACTCCTAACCTCCCAAGATGACCCTCAGTCGGTAGGAGAATCAGATAATTAAGAAGTTGGCTATCTTAGGCAAACCTTGCATAGCTTATCAGAGATCATAAACATTTTATCCGGCTATAAACTGCAGAGCTGAGGTTGGTGTCCTATCATTACTTTTGTGTTTCGTGGCCAGCCCTTGCGGCTGCCTGTAACAAACCCCAACAAAATGTCCAGCAACCTGAGCTTCGTCACACTGATGCCTCTTTCTCAGTCTGCCACGTGGGGATCTGGGTCACAGAAAGTCGTGAAGGAGAAAAAGAATGACTGATAAAGACAGATAGTCAGAGCTCCCGCCATGCTGGGGTAGCAGGAGCCACCGCCTGAAATTCACGGCGAAGACTGGCTCGTCATAGGCAAAGGACATCTTTAGATTTTGTGACCTCAGAGCCACCCTTGGTGAAACCCCATTCTCTTGGTTTGGGGCTCCCTAGCAGCGGACCCTAAGACAGAGATTGTAGTGGGTGCAGTTTATTTGGGAGGCGATCCAAGAGAACCCTGGTAGGGGTGAGGAGAAGAGAGACAGAGAAGAGAGGGAAGTCACTGAACTATGCTATCAAGACAGTGACCACTGTGGGCGAGTGGAACTCAACCCTGCCCCCAGAACCCCTAGGGAACTCTGGGAGCCAGCGTAGGACCTGCCCGAGGGGTGGGGGATCTAGGGTGTTTATGCACCGGCCCCATCGGTCACTGGTTGAAGGATGCTCCCAGATGGTGAGGAGGAGGAGGACATTAATTCCTGGAACCCCGTTCCAGCCTGTCCCGTGTGTAAACAGAGCAGGCGCCAGCGTCAGGAGGAAGTCTATAGGCAAAGAGTCAGAGGTACCGACCAGACGGAAATCAGGCTGGAATGCAGAGAAATGGTGAGCACCTGGGGGCGACGTTCGGGGCAGCAGCAGCATCTGCCCTGCCACCACAGACTGCAGCCTCTATAACCGAGCACAGACTCGTAATAAAAGGCACAGAGGAAATCTGTGTCAGCGTGGGCTGCATTCAATTGCAAGGAACTGAAGATGTGACTAAAGAGTGGTTTAAATAAATTAGAGGTTTTGCTTTCTCATATAACAAGAAATCCAGAAGTAAGCAGGCCAGGTCTAACGTTAGGGCCCCCACAATGCCATCAGAGACGCAGCCTCCTTCTGTCCTGCCACCAGCCATCTTGGCCGTGTGGCTTTGATCCTTATGTTGCTCAGCTAATGGCTACCAGGTAGCTGCTCCAAGTTCACCCTGTCTCAGCAAGTATCAGGGGACGGGCCAAGGTCAAAGGATTCATGTCGGCTGAGTGAGTCCCATTTAAAACAGCTTTCTCAGAAGTCCTACCTGTCTTGCATCTCATAGGTCAGAAGTCTTTTAACCGTAAAGGAGATTGGGACACGGAGATTTAATGTTAAATATAGCATATCGCTGCCCTACACAAAATTATTGTTCTATTTGATAAAGAAGTAAAGTGCAGATGTTGGGTTGGAAATCAATGGTTTCTGGCACAAAATGTTTTACACCCGCAATAGTATGTTGACATACAACAAACCTGAGGGGGAAAAAAAATGTGTGTGTGTAGAGCTAACCATATCCTGGAAAACATTTGAAAACTTCAGAAGTTTGGGAGTAAGGATAAAGAGGAGAGCTCATCTAAGCAAGACCGAACTTCTGGAGGGCGGAAAGCTACCTAGGGCAGGCGGTGTCATTGCAAAGCCATACGATTTCTTGGTCACCAGAAATGGCTTGTTTTGCAACTTTGGCCCAGCCTTTGAATAAAAGTGGCCAGTTTCTGTGAAATGGGGTATGAGAAATCCAAGTCGATGATTCAGAAACTAGAAGGCCATTCTTCTAATAATATAAATGGGTTTTTAAGTCAATAGTCGTGAATCCTAGTTAAATAGATGAACCTCGCATATTTTTCTCCTCTTTCTCCTAACGCTCTATGCAAATGAGAGTTTTCATTGTACAGTTTTCATCGTAAAGTTTTCATCATAAGCCTACAAGGACAGAGAGGATGGTACAGGAGCCCAGATAGATGACAAAGTAGATAGTGAGGAGATTAGTGGCTCCGAGAGCTAAAGAAGCTCCAGAGGGAAATACAGAGAAGCAAGCCTATGTCCCAACCCCTGGAACCATGGAGAAGCCCAGGAAATGAGAAGTCAAGCGCACAGAGTGTTAAAGGGGGTCACAGGGGCGGAGGAAGAGGACAGTTTAAAAGTGTACACAACGCAGCTGAATCTCTATTTTCCTAGCCCCATCTACTTGACCTGAGACAGGAAATTTGTTCTCTGTAGAAATTGAACTAAAGAGGGTCTCAACTCCAGGAACTAAGCAAACAGGAGGTAAATGAAGAAACGGGGTTGAAAATATGGGAAGCAAGTGAAAGTCTATTTGACAAAATGGTGGGATCCTTATACCCATCCCCCACTCATTCTCAGAACTCTGGAAGGCAATTAAACTTTTCTCTTGAGATTCTGAAGAGCCCCAGAATAAAGACCTCCAGATATCGACATTTTGGGATCCCCCGTTGAAAAGGCTGCCTCACTCTCTCCCGACTGTATGGTGAAACCTACCTGTCAAATACACATCCCCCAACACAGAGAATTTCCATTTGACTTTGCATAATCTCACTCAGATATGACTAGAAAGCTGAGTATTACCTGAGGATATTCAAGGAAAGCCCTCAACAGTAAAGACAAATACCAAAACAAACTAGGGATAAAAAACCTTGAGCTCTAGAGACACTGTTGGAAACAGAAGGATATATTTTCTTTAAAAAAATTTCCATGGGAATAAATCATTCCTCAGAAAAATGAGATTTTGAGTTCATTAAACAAGCAGAAGATATTTTGTAACACAATTAGGGAATCAAAAAGAGCTCTTGGAAATTTTTTAAATTGTGTTAAAACATGCATGACATAAAATTCACCATCTTAACCATTTCGAAGCATACAGTTCAGTGGCATTAAGCACATTCACTTTGTCACCCAACCATCACCTCCATCCATCTCCAGAACTCTTTCCATTTTGCAGAACTGAAACCGTCCTTATAGTAAACAGTAACTCATCATCCCCCTCTCCCCCAGCCCCTGGCAACCACCATTCTGCTTTCTGTTTCTATGAATTTGATTACTTTAGGTACCTCATATAAGTGAAATCATACAGTACCTGTCTTTTTGTAACTGGCTTATTTCACTATAATTGTCAAGGTTCAACCACATTGTGGCATGTGTTAGAGTTTGTTTCCTTTTCAAGGGTGAATGATATCCCATTATATGCATATGACACAATTCACTTATCCATTCGACCATCAGTGGATGCTTGGCTGCTTCCACCTCTTGGCTATTGTGAATAAGGCTACTATGGACATGGATACACAAAGATCTCTTCAAGACCCTGCTTTCAATTCTTTTGAGTATCAGCTAGAAGTTCAACTTCTGCATCATATAATAATTCTATTTTTATGTTTTTTGAGGAAACTCCACTCCGTTTTCTTGGAAATTTTTCTACGTAATAGAAAGTTTTAAAAGTACCTTCAAAATAAAGGTGGAAGACAACATTCAGAAACTGCCTTGGAAAGTAGAACAAAGAGAATAGAAATATAAAATAGAAAAGAGGTGTGCCAGCTCAGTAAACAATAATTACCTGGTCCTAATCGTGCAAACACAGAAGACTGATTTAACCCAAAAATAATGATGGGGCCATAATGGGAGACGGGAAGCAGGGTAAGAGAACTACAACTTCATCCACCTAGTGCATAAGTCACAGCTCCTAGTTGAAAACAACAGACTCTCCTCCAGCTTGTTAAAGCAGGAAATGAGATGATCAAATCAGATACTGCTCCAGAATCTCCAGGAACAATGCCGAAGACACTATGGGCTGCACTGGTGGATGCCCCACTCTCTCCAACGCCCAGCGCCCATGCTGTAGCCAGCGCATCACACCACTGACACCTGAGACTGTGCATCAGAGCCTCTGCCTCCTGAGCCTCACCAAAGCCAAACCCTACATTTTGAGTGCCAGAAGGTTTCTTCCCCCACATTCCCCTTTCTTCATGTGCGCAATTCAGAATCAAAACTCAAGCAGATGCATCTGATTGATGAGGTCTAAATTACATCCTGGCACCCCAGCTGTAAGGAAGGCTGAGACTGCAATTTTTATGGCTTCTGTCTTGGGAAACATGATCAAATCAGCGATTTAGGAGATTAGGTAGTAAAAAACACTCAATCGAAATAGCAACAAGAAAAAAGAATCCAAAAAAAAAAAAAATGATGATAGTTTAAGGGGCCTCTGGGACAACATTAAGCACACCAACATTCGCATCATAAGGGTACCAGAAGAAGAGAGAGGGCAAGAAATTGAAAACTTATCTGAAGAAATAATGATGGAAAACTTCCCTAGCCTGGTGAAGGAAATAGACAGACAACCCCAGGAAGCTCAGAGAGTCTTAAACAAGATGAACCCAAAGAGGCCCACACCAGACACATTATAACTAAAATGCCAAAGGTTAAAGAGGAAGAAAGAATCTTAAAAGTAGCAAGGGAAAAGCAACATTCGCATCATAAGGGCACCAGAAGAACAGAGAGGGCAAGAAATAAGACTGTCAGCCGATTTCTCAACAGAAACTTTGCAGGCCAGAAGGGATTGGCATGAAATATTCAAAGTGATGAAAAGCCAGGACCTACAACCAAGATCACGCTACCTAGCAAAGCTATCGTTTAGAATTGAAGGACAGATAAAAAGCTTCCCAGATAAGAAAAAGCTGAAGGAGTTCATCACCACCAAACCAGTATTACAGAAAATGTTGGAAGGAGTTCTTTAAAAGGAGAAAAAAAATTACACACACACACACACACACACACACACACACTCACATCAAAAACATAAATAATAAAATGGCATTAACTACATATCTATCAATAAATACTTCAAATGAAAAAAGAATTAAATGTTCCAATCAAAAGATAGGGTGGCTGAATGGATAAGAAAACAAGACCCTTACATATGCTGCCTACAGGAGACTCACTTCAGATTGAAAAACACACAGAGACTGAAAGTAAAGGAATGGAAAGAGATATTTCGTGAAAATGGACATGAAAAAAAAAATCTGGGGTAGCAATACTTATACCAGACAAAATAGACTTTAAAACAAAAGCTATAACAAGAGACAAAAAAGGACACAGTAATCTCACACTTTGGGGTATTTATCCAAAGAAACTCATGTGCATGCATATGTTCATTGCAGTGTTATTTACAATAACCAAGATATGGAGGCAACCTGAGTGTCCATCAATGGTTGCATGGATAAAGAAAAGGTGGTACATATATACAATGGAATATTATTCTGCCATAATCAATCAATCAATCAATCAAATCTTGCCATCAGCAACAACATGAATGGACCTAGAGAGTATTGCACTAAGTGGAGTAAGTCAGACAGAGAAAGACAAATACCATATGATTTCACTTACATGTGGAATCTAAGGAACAAAATAAACAAAACAGAAACAAACCCATAGATACAGAGAACAGTTTGAGGGTTGCAAAATGGAAGAAGGGCTAGGGGGTGAAAAAGGGGAAGGGATTAAGAAGTACAAATTGGTAGTTACAAAATAATCATGGGATGTAAATTATAGCATAAGGAATATAGTCAATAATATTGTAATAACTATGTATGGTGTCAGATGGGTACTAGATTTATTGAGGTAATCAGTTAGTTATATAAATGTCTAATCAGTGGTACTCCTGAGACTAATATAATAGTGTATGCCAACTATAATTGAAAAATAAAAAATATTAATAAAAAATAACAACTCTACAAATAACAAATATCTATATCCAGAAGTCAACAGATCACGATGAAAACCAATAAATCCAAATATTGCAGATAAGCATCTTAACTAGAAAGATGACGGTTAAATAAATGCCACAAGAAACAGTTCAAGAGTTGAAAATCTTGGAAAGAAGGTTGGAAGGCAGAGGGGAGTCAGTTAGGGAGCAGCTGTTTTTTCATTTAAGTCATTGGGAAATATTAATTCTTTTCACACCATGTGTATGTGATACGATACTCTGATAAGTGTAAAACTGTTAAAGGGGTCACATTTTATATGCATCCGACTTTAGAGGTGACACATCTCAGACACCCCAGCACAGCTGACCTGATAGAGACATAGTTGGCATGCTGCCAAATAATGTATTTTCTGCCGATCTGCCCACAGCTGTTTGCTGTGGATGGAGTCATTGCAGGTCCTGGCCGCAGTTCAGCGTTGGCATTAAGTAGGGAGACAGGCTCGCTTGTGTTGGATTTTTTTTTTTTTAATTTTCTTTGGCTTATCCACCATAAATATGAAGGTCATGTTGAAGTTTAAAAGAAAATTAGGGTACCAAGTTCACCAAACATTTCCCAATGCAGGATATTACATTTTACAAGGCTTTAGTTTCAAAAATAGACCAGAAGAGCCCACTGTGCCCCCTTTGCCTCATGTGTCCAGGGCCAGTGTCACAGGTGTGTGTGGCCTGTGCAAAAGGACCATGCTTGGTCTGCTATATACTTGTTTAATGAACTCAAAATTTTTAATAATTTTTTAGCAAGAGGCTCCCACATTTTCATTTGGCGCTGGGTTTTGCAAACTCTATAGCCAGTTTTGCAAGCTCTATAGCCAGTCCCTGCATGTCCAGGACTTAAAAGACCTGGGAATAAAAGTCCAGGACTAAATTTAAAGCTTTAACAAAGAAGACACATTAGTCAAGGTTTCAATGTATTTTTCTTTTCTCTTCTCTTCTCTTCCTCTCTCTCTCTCTTTCCCCATCCTTAACCCCATCATTCTGTCAGACATTCTTAATTTGGGGGCTCTCGAAATTGCACACAAACTTTTCTGTGCTCACGCATTTTTCTGGAGAGTTCCTAGCTTTTATTAGGTTCTCAGAAGTTCTGTGACCGCCCCCCCACCAACCCCACCCCAAAAGCCTAAGAACCACCAATTCACGTGAGCTGTGGCCTTCTAGCTCTTTTTTAATAACTCAGCATAAATGTGTATTGCTTCCTAAGTCACCTCTATATTTTGTTGGTAGTAGGTGGCATGTAAATCACAACTACATCCTGTGTTCATTCTGTAGGCTGAACCACGTGCATGCGTTTCTCATTACCAGGCCTCCCTTCCAATGGAGGGGACAGCACCGAGCAATGGGCAGGCTTCCCTTATTTAAAATGATTGGAAATGGCACAGCTGCTAGTCAGATTCTCTTCTTAGGCAAAAACTGTAGGTACTTAAAAGCCAAGTCTTTGCTGTGGCTCTCCATTTAGAAGGAGTCATTTTATTTAGTAAGGCAGGTCATCTGAAGGAAAATTCATTTGGTGCACTGTGGCTTTAAGAGTTACTTGCTTTTAATGGAATCCTCTAGATAATAATAAACTCTGAAAAAATAGAATCAAAGCATGTTAAAACTGGATGGGTTCCTAGAGACGGATGGGAACTGCTCACGCAAAGAGCTTAGCATATGTTAAAGCATTTTAGGGACAATTTGCCAACGTTTATTTAGTCTTGTGATTGTGACAGGTTAAATGGACCCTTTGAGATCTTTCTTCCTCAAACACACAGGCTCACATGCTTAATTAACAGAGTCCCAGAAGAGCCGGGGGCTGAGTCTCAGTTCTAGCATCTTGCCTTTGCTAACTCTAGCATCTTTGCTAGAGTTAGCAAAGGGCTTTCACATGCCCGAATTATTATATCAATTCTCTTTGGGGTAAGTCATGTCATCCCCATTGTTCAGGTAAGGAGATCAAAATTCAGAGAGGTTGTATAATGTGCTGAAGGTCGTAGAAGAGGGGATGGTGGCGTCTGCCTCCTAAGTGAGTTCTTTCCACTATCCTTCAAGCCCTGGGGGACACCATAGCAGTGACATGTCCCCAAACGGGTTTCTGCAAACTCTCAGACTTTGCAATTGAGAGTTGAGAGTGGGGTGGCCCCAGCTGCTCTCTTGGGAGGCGCTGGCACCCACTTCTTAGCCATGTGACCTTAGACAGCTCAGTTAATCTCTCCATACCTCAGTTTCTTCAAGCTTACAGTGAACATGATAATACTACGCACCTCTTAGAATTGCAGTGAGAATTAAATGAGTCGTTATTTTTTTCATGTTTTTTTTTTTTTAAAGTCCTAGTTCATAGTAAGCACCATGGCGTTCGTTGTTATGACTAGTAGTAATAATTATCCTTACGCCTCACCGGTGTTGGAAATTATTGTTAAATAGCTTCAACATTTTGGAGACAAAAGCAATTAGGAGACAAAAAAGAAGAATCTTGGTGCTGTTCAGATTCTCACATTTGGCTACCTAGAGAAGGCGAACTCTTCTCCTTCACTAGCCATTTGTGTTTGTTTTGAGTTGCCGCACTGTGTCCTCATACATTTTTGGCGCAGAGTTAAGAATGGCTTTGGGCTGACATTGCCCATCAAATGGAATCAATATATTTTAATGTGCCTTATGCCCCTCCACACACGCGCGCACGCACACACACCCACACACACACACATCCGTACATGGACCAGTGAGAGTATGATGCCATGAGCACAAAGGACTCTTACAAATTAATTTCATTGTTCACTTGGAACAAAGTTTGGGGAGCAGAGATGTTTTCTCTGATAACTCAGAGAGTTTATAGTACTGTGTTTGTTGGGGAGAAGACAAATATGAACCACTCATTTTTAATAGACACATTAAAAGATCAATTGTTATTCCTTTAAAGATGACTTAAATTCACATGCAATCTGCTGCCCCTTTTCGTCCAGCCAGTCAGCAGCCCGATGGGCAGGACTTGAAATCGGAGAAACAAAGGAAGAGAGAACATGCACTATTCCATCCAATCACATCTCCCTCTTCTTTCTCTGCCTCAAGTTCAATCGGGAAACGATCCACATCCCCTGCCAGCTGGATTCTTTAACTGACACCTCAGACACCATCTCCTAATGACAGGATCTGGTTTTGGAGACAGCTATGACCCCATTTGGAAGGCGCCCAAAAGATAAGTACACTCAGTACCTCCCCACTTTTGAGCTATACTCAGGGAAATCTGAGCAGGCAACCCATGATGGGAGTCTTAGGAGAGGACCCACTCCTCTTTGAGAGTTTCTATTTCCGCTGCTGACCATTTGGCCAGACATTTTTCTGAGGGACTTCATAAGAATGCAAGCTGCAACAGCAAAACATATAAAGAAAAGAAGAGGACCAGAACACTATGTACAAAGAATGTAGCTAAAACATATGATGTTGTCCCCATCTGCATCGAGTGACCTTAAATTTTTCAGAGACCAAAAATCTGATAAGACCCAAGACTCTACTTTCTCCTTTCCCAGGTCCCTCTATCTCAAAACCCACAAAGATTCCCCAGGCTGCACTCCATCCCTCCCCCTACACTCTGATTTTAGCATATAGATACATTTAGGGAACTATTTGGTCAATAAGAAGCTTTGGGAAGAGAGAAGGTCTCAAATTAATAATGCCTTTTAATCAGAGGATATGCACTTGTGAAATAAACCTGCTGGAGGGAGGCAGGACAGAGACGAGTCAAGTCGGAGAGGAAACGAGAGGAAAAGAAGGGCTGAGCATCGAGGCAACTCGGTGCGTTTCTGCTGTCGTTTGAGTGGCTGCATGACTTCCCTTTATATAAAGTTGTTATTCAGATTACTACGAGAGCCTTGATAAGTATCAAACGCAGAGCGATCAGAAAGCCGGAATTTAATGTGTCCTGAAAATGCAGTCAAGCCTTTGTCATTCTATCTCCCAGCAGCCCACTGTTGCTGTCCTGTCCCTGAATGCCCCAGACTTTGCTTTCTCAGCTACAGGCATCTCAATTATGATCCATCCATGAAGGATGCTGTTAAAGAAAGAACGGGAGAAATCAACCTCTTGCACCCGCACCTCCAGGAGAGCTGAGGGGCCAGCGAGGAAAGAGGGTGCTGATCTTGATTCGGACATCCCATGGCCTGAGGACACAGGGCAGGCAGGCTTCCCCGCTTTGACACTGGTGACTCACCAAGAGATCTAGTCCTTCTCCAGACCCCATTTTCAGCGCTGATTAAGATCTCCAAGTTTGCACCTGTTAAGTTGTTGGAGAAGATCAAGTCAGAAGACACACTGTGTTGCTGGGGGCTAGGGAGCAGATACTTTCAAACGTTGCTGCTGGGAGTGTAAATTAGTATGATCTCTAGGGTGGGCAACTCAACAATATCTATCTAAATAAAATAAATGCACATGCCCTTTGGTAGAGCCACCCTCACTTCTACGGTTTTATCCTGTGGATATCTTATACATACACAAAAGGCAGTATTACTAGGATATTCACTACGGTGTTGTTTGAACTAGAAAGAAGTTGGAAACGACCCAAATGCCATCACTAAATGACTGTTGCATAGATGATGACACATACATATAAAGGAAATCAATAAGAATCAGCACCGAACATTCTGATAAAGAATTAGCTCTTCGATAATACGAAATGAAAAAAAATGAAATACGAAATGAAAAATTATACAGTGCATAATATGCTACTATTGCACAAAGTGTACATTTATGAAAATACATATTTTTTGTATGTACAAAATTACTTTGTACATACAAAAAATATGTATTTTCATAAATGTGATGAAAGAAACTGGTTACCTGCAGTTCCTTTTAGGGCGGGGAAGAATTTGGTAGCTGCGAAATACAAGAGAAAGAGTCTCTATGCATTGAATACCCTTATCTACCTTTCAAGTGTGGACTATATTTAAGACTTAATATTTTCAACTGGAAAAAAACAAAAACAAAAACAAAAAAACCATAGCTATAAAAGGCATTGTGACTCTTACCAGGAACTCTTCTAACATTCTCCATGTCAGAAGTCCAAAATCAGCCTCACTAGGCTAAAGTCAAGATGTCGACAGGACTGACTCTTTCTGGAATCTCTAGAAGAGAATCCGGTTTCTTGCTTCTTCCCAGCTTCAAGAGGCCACCTGCATTCCTCGGCTCACGGCCACAGCACTCTGACCTCTGCTTCCCTGGGCACATCTCCTCTCTGATCTGACCCTCCTGATGCCCCCTCAGTAAGGACTCTGTGATTACTCTGCTTCCACCTGAATAATCAAGGATAATTAACAGATTCTGGGGATAAAGACACAGACGTCTTTGGGGCCTCCCATTCAGCCTCCTGCAGGGAGTGTGGGAGGAAACACTTCTGTTCTCTCCCCATCCCCTTTTCACCTGAAAAGGAATGAACACTCTGGTGAGCACCTGATATTCATCAGCCACAGCTCACCGGTGGGAGGCATCACTGCATTAAAAGGCCACGCTTGAGTGCCGTGCTCTTGACCTTGTATTCTCCACTTTCTTTCTCCAAGGAACACAGCAATCGGGTCCACCTGGAAGGCCTGGATGCTCCCACACCTAGGGCAGGAGAGTCAAGGCTCCACCACATTCCCCTGGTGTTCACTCAGAGCTCCACATCTGAGCAGTGGGTGAGGCTTTACCCGGTAGGTGCACTGGGCCCGGTCCGTTGGCATTTCTGACAGTGCCAGACCCACTGGCCAGAACCCTGGAGGAGAGAGAGCTAGGATTTAGACAAGGTGCCAGGGTCTTGGTCAGGGGGGTTTAGTGCCACATTTCCCAGCTATATATATATATATATATATATATATATATATATATATATATATATATATATATATATATATATATATATATATATATATATATATAAAGATTGACCAGTGATTCGTTTATTACTTTTCTTCCATGAGCTCTTGGATTTTAAAAGCTTTCTGTCTTCCAAGCAATTTACATTTACTAAGTAGTAGCCATTTGTTCTAACCACAGATTAAAGCATAATTTCCATTAAGCTTTTAAAAATACTGAAAAGCTCATATACTCCCATTAGCATATCTAGGAATGAAAGCCTTGACAGTCCAAGGGTCTAAGTTGGAAAACCTGGACACAGATGTAATAGTAGAGATGACAGCAATATTAGTAATAGTGCAAGAAGCGTTGGGCCGAAGGTCCGGGTGCCCGGAGCCAGTCCCTGCTCTGCCACTCACAAGCTATGCAAAGTTGGGAAGTCACTTACTTACCTGGTCATGACCCTCAGTCTCCTCATCCAAAGAGCGCATTCCCCGCCCAGACTTAATTGGCACAGAATGGGATTCAGGTCTTTTTGAAAGTCCCCCAGATGATTTTAATGTGAAGTTAGGATTGAGGCTGTGGTTGGACAGGATCGAGCTGCCCCAGAAGATACCCCAGACCTGTTACTGGTAGCTAAGTTCAGAACACCAAGGGGGAACACCTTGGACTCTGTGAGAGGGATGGCAGCTGGGAAAGGCAGGTGGGAGAGTCTAGGGCAAAGAAGCAGGTCAAGCAATGCCTGGAGGCTGCAAACATTGACTCCCAAGGGGCTCGAGCCACCTGGTGAGGCCAAGCAGAAGAGCTGTTGGCAGTTCTGACACCGCTCATCAAGTCAGCGACAGCCAGAGCCTAATGTGATTTGAAAGCCTCTGAAAAATATTTTGCAAATCAGGGTCACAGCCAGGGCCAGTCAGCAGTCTGCCACCCAGGCTTTGCTCCACTGTGCATCCCAACCTGCCTAAAGGGGCATCTTCCTCCGCACTCATTTTGTGTGAGCCGAATCATTTTTCCATCAAAACTTACAGAGGCAGCAGGATCAGGCAACGTTTGGGAGATATCTCTGGCCCTGGGCTGGCTGTTGAAAGCCTCCTCCGCTAGCTGCTCCTAAACAGGAAAGAGGGTGGCTTCCCAGCAAGGCTGATTTCCCGGACCAGGAGACTCTAGCAGGCCAAGAGGCAAGGGATAGAGGTGCGAGGTGGGTAATGGGTCAGGCCATGTGCTAAAGCCTGTGAGAGAACAGTTCAGGGCTTAAAGGAAGCCGGGGTAGGGCAGGATGTGACTTTCTAGCTGAGATCATATGACAAGCTGGTGTCCATTTGAGAGGGAATGCTAGAGAAAAAGCAGAAGCAGGGTGAATTTAAGTGTCTTCTTTTTGTTAGGAAAAAAGGTAAACTGCTGCCTTTCTACTTTGCCCTGTTACTCAAGCTGTTTGTCCTGTAGAGGACCAGGAGGAACTTCCAGGTTTGTTCTGATTAGCCATTTAGCCATTAGTCACCTGCTTCTCTGTCCTGTGATGATTTTATTCCATGATTACAATGACCTAGATATTTGAACCAAAAATTGAAAGACACAATTTAGTATAAGTTATTTGGGTGATAGGTTTTCCCATTATTTGTAACACTATGTAAACTAAAAGACCACAAAATAGAATACCGGAATTTAGACCATAACAAAAAAATATAGGATTTGAAGATGAAGTTCTAAGACTTTGAGGTCTTAGCACCATAAGAATGCACTGTGGGGGATGTCAGCAAAAAAATGGTTGACTAAAGATATCTGAAACCCCTCTCCTCCATAAAAACAATGAAAATACCAGCAAAAAAAAAAAAAAAAAAAAAAAAGGTTAGAATCAAGTCTTCCAGAAATGTGGAAATTAACCAAAGGCTTAGAGCAATACAGAGTGCACTTATTCAAGAAAAAATGGCTGAATTTTCATAAGAATAAAGAACTTATGGCATTTCAACTTGCTCGAGTGTCATCCCTTCTACTCTCAGATCTTTAGGACTCTTGAGAACCAACAGCACACAGTTTCTATGAAAACAGCAGCCTGACAGCCACCGAAGGGGGCAGAACAGGGTTGGAGCTCCTTCAAAACCTCATTTCAAGAGAACTATCAATATTCGAACAGTACAGGATTCCCTGAGAGACCCCACTAACAAAGCTGTCTTTATTTAACATGACTCAGAGCTCTCCACGTATGAATGGCCTTTCCTTAGGAAGCAGTCGATATAATAATGCTGAGGTCCTGGAGTAGACTTAATTCTTGTCAAAAGACATTTGTCTAAAACGATCAGAGACTTTTGTTTAACATCGTGGCTGCCTGAGACAGTAGATAACAGTGGAGACAAACGATATGCCGACCAAAAAAATTCTTCTAAGTTTTTTGGAAACAGCCCAAAAGTTCGTCAGTGGATAAATGGATAAATAAAATGTGATATATAAATACTATGATATATTACTTGGTAATAAAAAGAATGAAGTACTGAAACATGCTCCAACATGGATTAACCTTGAAAACATGCTAAGTGAAAGAAGCCAGTCACAAAAGATCACATATTATACAATTCTCTTTATATGAAATATCCAGAATGGGCAAATCCATAGAGACAGAAAGTAAATTGGTGGCTGCCTCAAGCTGGGCTTTCTTCTTTGAACAAGTGACAGGAATGTTCTAAAATCGATTGTGATAATAGTTTCACAGCTCAGTGGATGTAGTCGAAACCACTGAATGTAATTCACACGCCGTACAATTTACCCATTTACAGCATGGGTAAATTGTACGGTATGTGAATTATATTTCAATAAAGCTGTTCCCAAAAAAATGGCGGCCTTAAAATGTCTTTTCTCCCTTCTTCTCTACAGGATATTAGACGGTGAGCAGAGATTAGAAGAAATATCAGGAACTTGCAAATCATCATTTTATCTTGTCCAGCTTTGACATACACAATAAGATTCTAAGCTCCCTTAACCTTTGCATCCTATGCAAACACATACTAGCCCAGTTTACGAAAGAGTAACAGGTTTCTTTAAATAGGCCACCGTTTAATTGTTTTCCTGGATAAATTCTTTGTTTTCTAAATAAAAGCTTGAGTCAATGAATTCAATGAGTTCAGCTCAGTTCAGCAAGCACTACAGTTCTTTGCTGTGCAAATGACCTATTTAGAGATGAATCACATTTCTGAATTTTCGCTAGCAGTTGTTTTTAACGAAGGATCTGGCACATCAACTGTTCTATAATCTTCAGGGTGGGAGGCGGGGGAGAGAAACAAAAGAAATAACAAATTAATTGCATTGTAATCAGTAGGAAACTACCCGTGTCAGGGTTTGCTATTGTGTTGATGAAAAAAAATTGCTATGTGCAGTGATAGTACAATCAAAATGACTGGCAATGAAGAAGGAATTGCAGGCGTCCTGGCTTGTTTTAAGCTTAGGCACAGAGAATAAAGTGTGTAGCAGCCACACAGGTGGCTCTAATGGGAATCACTTAGGTTTCTTCTCTGTAATTGCTTGACCTTGGCCATCAGGTCTATGCTGCTTCTTATTTTACTATTTTGAGCACGTGTAATCATCTTGCTGGGAGTTGTAACTCACTCAGGTCATCTAATTTTGCATGGAAGGGACCCCAATTAAATCACTGGGGTTGTAGCCACAAGCTAGGGTGGCTGGAGTTCACAGAGATCTCCTTTGTACCCTGCCCCCTCACCATGGTCTGTTCTGCTTCCACGTTGCCCCTGGCTATGGCCAGTTGAGCCAAAGAATGAGATGCTGGACTCAAACTGGGCTAAAATTTAAAAGAGACATTAAATGAATGATATTCTACAAAATACCCGGCCAACACTCAAAACCAAAGAAAGTCTGAAAAACTCACAGTCGACAGGAGCCTAAGGAGACATCACTATTAAATATAATGCAGTGCCCTGGATGGGAACCTGAGACAGAAGGACAGTGGGTAAAAAAACTAAGGAAATGTGAACAAACTATGAAGCTTGGTTAGCAATAAGGTGTCAATATGGGTTTATTAGTTGTGACAAATGCACCGCAGCATTGTTGACAATAGAGACGCTGGGCGTGGAAACTCCTTCTAATAGTCGTGCAACTTTTTGGTAAATCTGAAACTATTCTAAAATTAAGAGTTGATTCAAAAGACAGAGAGACAGAAGTGTAGGGATCAAAGATGGTAGTGCAGTGGAGCTAAGATGTCACCCTAGGAAGCAGACCATACGATGCTGAGGTCCCTAGAGTAGCCGTTTGACCTTTCGCTGATTTCATGAACTCTCTGTTTCCTTCCCATAGTCTTCACATGCTGAAGTTATCCAAGGATGGATTCTTTTGCTTGCCACCAAAGGATTTCACCATCAGGTTCTGCTTTTGAGCCCTCAGGAAAGAGGTAGCACCGGCTCTCAATTTATCGGGTGATAGTTGGGCCATAACACAAATCTTGTGCTGTAATTATCATACCTTCATAACCAAACTGTTCAGTAGTTTGACATGGAGCAGCACTTAGGTTAGCCCTTCCTCTCTCGTAACATGAGATCTTTACATGCATCTCTACAGAGATGGTGCTTATGTCCATGGCAGACATTGCTAACTGATCACAACACTTGTTCCCTGGCATGAGTGCAGAGTACTAGATGCTGGCGGTGTCCAGCCCAGACCGCCTTTATCGGCAAGTCCACTCGTCCATCTCCCAGCTGCCATGATCGTCGGCTGCTAGAGGCTCATGGCTGCCCTCATCTCCAGAGAACTGCCCTCAACAAAACGAGAGGTGCTTCACCTGAGGCAGCCTACAACCAACAACGGACTAATAAAAAACTTCAGCACCCGTGGAGTCAGGCTGCAGCCGGAACCACATCTTTATGGAGCTCCTCCTCCTGGGTTGTCTGGCTTTCTTCACTCCCTTTCTGCAGAGATCTTGCCCTCAAGAAACCCAGAGCATCTGAATCCCCTGTCTCTGGTTCTGCTTAGGGCCCCAGTGGCCCGTGCAGCCACTACCAATATATGAGTTGACACGTGAGATGAAACTTATTTGACATCTCCACTGGGAATAACACTAACACAAGGAAACATAGGTGAAGAAGCTAGGAGCCTTGCTGACCCTCCAAATGAGGCACTGGCCCCTGCAGAGACAAAGGAGAGAATACAGCCTGGAGAGTTAACAGTCTGTGACATCTTTGTTGAGAAGCAGGGTTTAGGTATAGTTTGGAGACTTGTCCATCCGGATTTCTCCTTCCTCAGCCCACCGTTCAGGACAAGTTTTCCTATGGGAAGGGTGTTTGCAAGTCAAAGTGGGGGAAGGTGAAGGTGAAGTGGTCCAGTCCTCACTCCGAGCAGCTGTCACGTCTAACAAGGGAAGGCATGTCTCCTTGGCTGGGTGCTCTGCTTAGGGAGCAGGCGCGTGGTCTGAGGAGCATCCCTGCAAATGGATCAGAAAACTATGCACAGTTGGGCATCTTTACTACTAAACAGAATCCTCTTTTTTCCATACTATTGTTTAAGGCCGGCTGAGTTTTACAAA
>NW_024355205.1:30618915-30674025 GCF_902729225.1 Pteropus medius
AAAAGGGCGGGGGGAGCATATTGGGTGGGAAATAAGACTGCTGAAATACAAAAATACAAACCCAAAATAACAGTGAGGAAAGAATCAAAATCTATTTATCTCTCATGCAATAGTCCAGCTGGGACGGAGGCTCAATGGCATAGATCTTGACGGGGTAGAAACTCCTACTACCTTATTGATTTGTCAGCCACCCCGGAAGTAGGAAAGGGTAGAGGAGGGGGGGATCTGCCCCTTCCTTCCGTTTAAAAGAATGATCTGGATCATTATCATTCTGGTTCACTTTCCATTGACCTAATAGTTAGATACATAGCCACACCTAACTGCACAGGAGGCTGGGGAAGAGATGGTTTAATCTGGAAGCCATGAGCCCAGCTAAACATTGATCATTCTATCGATATGAGAGAAGAGACAGTGGATATGGGGGGCGTTTCCTGAAGGAGAGAGTCTTTAGTAATTTAAAAAGAAAAATACACTGCGATTGGTTGAAAGAGGATCCTGCATTATTTACGATCACATTTCTTGACCCATGGACTTATGTTTCTTCTTGGTACTTGGAAGCAAAAAAGTTCTAACTAAAGAAATAGGAAACTTTGATGTTAAAAATATTGGATTTTAATTGTTGCAATTTGTGTGGGAATAACTGGCCCTGTCTGTAGGGGACACTCAGTAATATTATTGTCATCATGCTGGGAGGGTCTGAAATAAGCAGAACCCTGGGCAAAATCAAGGGTCACAGCCAGCCTCAGTTTCTCCCTCTGTAAGATGGAGATCACAGCAGCCCACAAAGTTGTCGCTAGAATTAAATCAGACTCGGGTAGACAATAAAAGTTGCTTCCCTTCTTCCTCCTGCCCCACATATTCATATCTCTCCATGGGTGTCTTTGTACACACTCTCTATACACACGAACTGCCACAGGCATTGACGTCCTCAAAGTTTATATGAAGTCACAGTTTCATTGCTATTTCTGAGCACTGGTCAGTCTGGTTTTTGTTACTCTTTTAATTAATTAGTCAACAAAACGTGTCCACTGGTCAGTTCTCAGTGAAACCTTACTGCAGAGTCCATTTATACCCCTCCTTCCTAGATTTGTTTCTTTGTGGTTTATTTTCTAGCAGCCACTACAATCCCCATAACACAGGAAGTCTCATTCGTGGCTCACTTCTGGGATACTTGAGAGATGCTGGTTAAATATTTAGACATTTCTCTTTAAAGAAAATGAGGCCACTTAAGCTGCTAAAATGGGGTCCTACCCCTCCAAGTCACCTTTAAACGTCAAGATTGTGTTTGGCTTTCGGTAGTTGTAGAGAGGCCATAGCGATTTTATATTTAAATATTTTTCAAAGTCAATACTGATATTACTTTCCTGTACATAACTTTCATGCACAACTTCACAGCTGTGAAAATTAAACATGTGACTAACTTTACCTTCTGATTTAAGTAAACCAGTAGAACTTCGAATTCTTCACCAACCAAAGAAAACACAATTAAAATGCAAGCAACATTCGAGAGAAGAACTTCTTTAATGGAAGAAGCAAAGTGTCCAGCTGACAATCAGAAATGCTCCAGAAGGTAAAAGGGCCAGCTCTCATAGACATGACATTAGAGTGGTAACTTAAAAATGATCGCTCGCTAAAATTCTCCATCAATGAGGATGGTGTACTAGGATGATCTTGAGTATCTGCCTTTTTAACAAAGGATGAAACATGGAGTCCCTGAGCATTTAGAGAGGCTCAGAGCCAACTTCTTCAGTCTTGTCACTTGTCTACTAGACCAGACTGTCTAAGCAGAGATCGGAGAGAAACTGAACATTGGAGAAGGAACTGTAGATTCTCAAGCTGGCTTTCTGACAATCCTCCTCCCCTGATATGCATACAAAGAGAAACACATGTCAGCTCTCAATAGCTCAGAGGCATCGCAGGTAAAAATTCATTATAAAGAGCACCATTTTGGAAAAACTGTCTTATCAAGTTATTTCCATATCTCACAGAAAGCTCAAAGAAATCTTCCCTTGTTGATCTCCTGACAATTAGTTCCTGACTAGAAAAACTCTTTACAGCAGCAAGAAACAGCCTGAGACTGACCAGTTTCCTGGTACAAGCCACAATCCACTTCAGAATGGGGGATGATAAAGCTTCCACGGGCTGTCACTTCTCCACTACACCTGGATATGGACATTTTAAATGAAAGGCATTGCCAATTTCCTCATTCACATTCTTTTATTGACTAAAAATAGGTAATCCTGGATATAAAAACATATCACTTTTTTCTGTGGGATTTAATATAATAATTTCATTTCGATTGGTACAAACAAGAGTCATAGGACATAAATATATTCCTTCCTCTGAATTAAACTATACAAAAAAATATTTGTCACCATTGCAGCACAGCAAAATACCTCTGTCTACTCCGATTTGTGAAAAAGTTACTCTGCGAGCAAAAAGCCTCGCTCTAAACGTGACTTCTCGTCTGTCTTCTTAGATACCAAAGATATTCAGACAGTTCATCGTCAGTCTTTTTATTCAACAAATAGTACTGAGAACCCCCTGTGTGGCAGGCCGTGTGCTGGGCTTACATCAAAGAATGTCACCAGCTCTGCCCTCCAGAAGCTCCAGTGCCGCGTGGCTATCACAGGTAGACAGAGGCGGTAAAGGTTCGAAGTGGGGAGGCCGATTCTATCTGGTAAGGCTGTGAGAGAATTCTTCCAATAAAGGAGCATGCTGAGTCCTCACGAATGAGTGAACTATCTGTTCATTTGTTTCTCTCTTTCCCCGAGACAGTGTTGTATTAGTGGAACGAATTGAGAACCTAGAAATAGAGCCACATAAAGATGAACAACTGATTTTTAACAAAAGCGCAAAAGCAATTCAATGGAGGAAGGATGATCTTTTTAACAAATGGTACTGGAGCAATTGGACCTCTTTAGGCAAAAACAAACAAACAAAACTTCAGCATAAACCTCATACGTTCTAGAAAATTACTCAAAACATATCATAAACCTAAATGAGAAACATAACATTTTTAAATTAAAAAAATCTTTTTGATATCTGGGGTTAGGTAAACAGTTCTTAGATAAGACACCAAAGAAGATAAAATTGTTCAATTGGATTTCATCAAAATTAAAAAATTTTGCTTTGTGACAAACACCGTTCAGAGAATGAAAAGACAATCTACAGACTGAAAAAAAATATTTGAAAATCACATGCCTGACAAAGAGGACTTGTACAACTATACAGAACTCCTAAATGTCAGCAGTAAGAAAACAAACAATCCGTTAAAAAAAAAAAAAAAGCTTGAACAAAATGTAAATGTACTTTACCAAAGTATGATGTAGGTGACAAGCACCAGAAAAGGTGTTATCATTAGTCCTTAGGCAAATGCAAATTAAAACACCCATGATGCACCGCTGCATACCTATTAGAATAGATCAAATTAAAAATCTGATAATAGCAAATGCTGGTGAGAAGACATAAAAACTAGAAAATCAAAACATTTCTTACAAAGGTAAACACATAACCTTCCATATGATCACGACCCAACAATCCTATTCTTAGGTATTTACCCAAAAGAAATGTAAGCATATGTCCACTCCAAGATTTGTATGCATATGCTCATTTGCAGCTTTATTCATAATATCAAAAACTGGAGACAACCCAAAGGTCCCTCATCAGGTGAATGCATAAGCACATTGTACTAAACCCACACAGCAATCACCACCACAGATAAAAAGGAACAAATTACTGACTCCTGCTGCACCTGGATGATCTCAAAAGCACACGTAAGTGGAAAAAAGGCAAATACTAAAGACTACGTAGCCTACGATCCCCTTCATGGAAAATTCTATAAAAGGAAAAACCATGGCAACAGAAGAAAAAACAGCAGTTGCCGGGGACCAGAGGTGAGGAAGGGATGGGTCGTAACGGGGCACAGGGAACTTTTTGGGGTGATGGAAATGATCTGTATCATAATTGTAATGGTGGTCACATGACTGTGTCCATTTGTGAAAACTCACCAAATTGTACACTAAATTTGTTTTTTACTAATTTTATGATGTAAATTTAAAAAAAAAGAGAGAGAGAGGTAAAAACCCATACATGAAGGCAAGAAGTTTTGGAAAAAGCACAGCAATGGAAGGATTTGCTCTAGGAGATATCAAAATATACCATAAGGTCATCACAATTTCCAAAGTATGCTGAGTACAGCAACAGACAAAGAGATCAAGTGACACAAAATAGAGTCCCAAACCAGATCCTGTACATATTTAGTCAGTAATTTAGGCAGCAATTTAAATGAGTGGAGGAAAGAATGGACTATTGAAAAAGTGGAGCCGAAATCTGCATTCCATTTGGAAAAAGAATCAAGTTAGCTCCACAGTTCACACCACTCTCAACGTTAAAATCTTAATTTGTCAATCGATTATTGATCTAGTTATGAAGGTTCCCTGTAAAGGGAAGGTTATGAAGTTTATGAAGGTTATGGGTCTTACTGTAAATGGAAAGAATTTTACTCAGTATCCAAACTGATTGTAGTCACTTCTGAATCTGCTAATGGGAGGTGGCATCATTCATCACAGTGGGAAAATAAATACCTGAGTTGTCCTCTTTCACCTACACGGACAGAGGAGAGAGAGATGGCAAAGTCCCTGCCAGCTCCTCTGAGATGCTAACGAGTGAAACCCAAAGTAGATGGACGATCGCAGAGTGCTTTGATGTTCCTTGAATGTCCAGTGGGGGTGGGGGGTGAACAGCTAAAATTCTGTCTCTGTGTAATAAAAGGAATTTTGCGGGAATGGTCCCTTTGAAAAGCAGAGGATCCAGCAACATAAGAGGAGCCTGCAGCCTGGGACAGGAAGCCAGCGGCTAGACAAAGGACGAGGAGGGCTGATGGCTAACACAGTAGTCCCCGCTTCGGGCCCCCAGTGGATGCCTGAAACCACAAATAGTACCAAACCCTAGATATACTATGTTTTTCCCTATATATTCATACCTATGATAAATGATAAAGTGTCATTTATAAATTAGGAATAGTAAGAGATTAACAACAATAACTGATAATGAAACAGGACAATTGCAACAATACACTGTACTGGAAGCTATGCAAACGGCTTTGGGTCATTAATAAGGGTCAGTTGAACACAAGAATTTATAACTCGGATAACTGGGCAGTGGACCTGATAACCTAGACGGCCACTAAGGGACGGGAGCCTGCATGGCGAGGATGCTTCCTGCCGTGGGACGATGCAAGGTTTCATCATGCCAGTCAGAATGGCACGCAGCTTAAAACTTACAAACTGGGTATTTCTGGAATGTTCCGCTGACTATTTGTGGACCGGGGTTGACTGCAGGTAACCGCGGGAAGTGCAGCCATGGCTAAGGGAGGACTGGATTCCCCGTCGATGTCACGCTCTGTCACATCTGGCCCGCAGTCAATGCTTCTCGCGCCCGGATATCTCGCGCGAGTGGTTTGGGGAAAAGGTCAGTGTGGAGGAGAAGCTGTTCTTTTCTTCTCCTGATAGTTCCTTTCCTGAGGCGGGAGGCGCATGAGCAGGAGGCTCGGCCTCTCCCTGCCTCTCAGAAACTCCTCTGTTATCCGCGGGCCTTGCTCCTCCCTCACCTTTTAGATGGAGCCATTCCTTCCGACCATCAGATCTGCCACGCCTGTTTCTGACGCTATGGTTTCTATTAGGAAACTCGTGACGGTGCCCCTGGGGTACGCTCTCCTTCCCTTCTTTCTTAGCATCAGTGACTTCGGGGTTTAGGCAAGGAGAAGAGGGTGTGATCTATTGAGCTCCTCCAACCCCAGCCAGGGGTGTGTGTGAAGTAAAAGCCCCAAGAGTCGTCCAAGTAAACAGTAAACAGAGGGCGGGCTCCTTGTGGGAACATTCCAGAACACAGAGTTAACGCGATCTTCCTTCTCTTTGGTTGATTTTATCTGACTCTGCTCTAACTTTTTCACCTTGTCACCAGGGTCTCGGCAGACCTTCCCCAGAGCCTTCTCTCTCAGTAACTGGCCTTCAGAATTTCCAGGGCAGCATCGGGAACTGTGCGAAGAGATCCCAGCAGTGCTGGCCAGAGCTGGAGCTAAGGCAGACAGGGTGACAACTGAGAGAAACAAGCAGAAAGTGCCTTTCTCTGAAACGCTCCCCCACCACCACCAAAAAAAAAAAAGCAAACAACGAAAACACACGTGCTGCTTTGTCTTCAAAGGGCAGAAGTTTCACGCTTGTTTTATTTTTGTTTTGCTTTTCATTTTGTCCAGTTTGCTCTTTTTGACCAGAAGAAAGAGAGGCGAGTTGCTTTGACCAAAAAAAAAAAAAAAAAAAGGTCAGGTCGGTCAGTCAGTCATGGAGGATGGCTGGCTCCAGCCCAAACAAAGATTATGGGAAACTCCCCGTTCTGAGCAAGCACAAAACCTTTCCCAGTAACTCTGGCCAACGCCGATTACTTACCCCTCACATTGGCGCTCTGCCTTAACCGATGCAAGGCTTGGAATCACTGAATCCCTGGGTCACTGAGCCTCTACCTACCTTCCCCATTTGACACAGGAGAAACAGACTGGGAAGGTGACATCTCTTGCCCACTCGGTAAGCGATGGTACAACCCAGGCCGAAATCCCAAACGCCTGAGTCCCGAGTCCCGTGACTCGAGATGTGTTTCATGGCTTCGGCAACCACCTCCCCCGGAGGAGGATGCGTTCCTTGGTGACAGAGACCTGGTGTTTTACAGGGAGAAGAAAAGAGAACCCACGTGTGAAAAGAGCCTACTATGTTCCTGTCGCTGGACTAGGGATATTTCGAGGTAGACAACATGGGGCAAGTGTTCCCAGCCCCCAGTACTCCACTTTGTCAGAGAGCATTGTGATGGGCTGAACTGCGTACCACAAAAGTTAATCTGTTAAAGGCCAAACCCCCAGCACCTCAGAATGTGACAGTATTGGAAATAGGGCCTTTCAAGAGGTGATTAAGTCAGAATTCAGGTGCGCTCCACTCTCGTGTCCTTAGAAGAAATGAAGATTGGGAGATGGACACGCGCAGAGGGAGACCCCTGTGAGGACCCAGGGAGGAGAAGGCCACCGGCGAGCCAAAGAGAGGCTCAGCAGAAACCAAACACGCTGACACCTTGATCTTGGACTTCCAGCATCCGGAATTGTAAGGAAATGAATTTCTGTTGCTTAATCCACCCGGCGTGTGGTACTTTGTTACGGCAACCTTAGTGACCTAATTCAGGTGTCCAGTCCTTGTCCTACCCATGGTTGTAGACCGGGCCCCTGCCCCTCTGCCCAGAGCTGACCGAGCCACACAGGCGCCTTACGACAAGAGCCAGAGATGAGAGAGTGGCAGAGCGCAGCACGGAGCAGAACCTCGCCCGGGAGACTGTGGGGTGAAGACACTCCTGACGCTGAGACCCAAGGACAGCCCGATCCCTGCCCTCCCTGTGGCCCCATCCTTAACTCCTCAGTACATTTTAGGAGAGACACCAATACCCTTCTGTCACCCGACTGCCTTTCTTGGTTAAGCTTGTCTGAAGTGGGTTTGTTCCTCGCAACCCAAAGGACATTAAGCACTACATTTACATGTTATTTCATGCTGTTTAATTTCTCCGACTTACAGACAAAGGAACCGAGCTTCGGCGTCATTAAGAAGGCAGCACAAGGTCACAAGGTGGTGGAACTAGGATTTGTACTCATGCCCTTCCACTTGGTCCAGACTGTCCTTGATGGCACGTCTCTTTGGGGTCCCCCTACAATACTCAGCTAGGAGTCAGGCATATAGTAAGTAGGTGCTCAATTAAAGCTTGTTATATCTAAGTGAACACATGGACTTATGTTCCATTTATAGACCAAAGCATGGACAAATATGACATCGGAAATTCATTCATCGCTCTACCCTTCTTTTTCGTTCCAACCTAATGAGGTCAGGGATCTTAGCGGAAGCTTTCGGTGGAAGTCTGGTTCACTCAAGTGACATCGAGACACAGTTTGGGCCCCACTGACTTCACAAATTCTAACTCTTCCCATGTGTGTGATGTTTATTCAACTATGGACCAGGGCGGCTACTTCACCGGCAGAACTTCATATTCTCCAGAAAGAAATATCTGAACACCGAGTCTCTCTTACTAGCTCCCGTTCCCCCATTTGTCTTGTAGCAGAAGGATATAAACCACCCTTTGTTCGGGACAGCGAACTGGCCTTACATGAGGCTTAAGAAGTTATAGGAGTCAAGAAGCTAGGGGAAAAAAGAGGAAAAAACGGCTCAGCTGGCAAGGAGTTTCTAGGTATTTTTCTCTTCTTTATAAAAATGAAATTACTTTTCCCCTCTCGCTTTGGAAAGTCCCCAAAATAAATCCAAGATCACCGCATAGCTGTCATTAAACTTCCCAGGCTGATCGAGACTCCAAAGCTTGCTGGCAGAGGGAGCGCTGGCTGATATGGCCTCGCCATCTCGTGTTTCCACGTGGGTGCCTCCAGTCTGGGAGGGGACCCTGGCCTCTTGCCGCAGCCGCACAGAGCGGTGAGGGACCAGCTTGTTGTTCTCTGACATTTTACAGACGGGAGGAGAGAGGCCGAGTGTGCTGGTCTTTTCCCCCACGATGCCACACTCTGTTCAGAACCCTGCAGATCTGCTGTGTGTCCTCGCCCCCCGCGCTCCAAGACAGGACGGCCGGGTGAAGAAAGACACAGCGTGAACGCAATAAAAACGCTGGGTAGACGGTCATCGACAATGCGTGCATTTCCACGACACGGAAGCCATGACCGAGCATGTTTTAGAGGTGAAAGGCTAACGGGAAAAGACACGGACAGTCCATCCTCAGCAAGAGAAAGAGAACACACTAACTGGCTGGTCAGAACTCCAAATTCACATGGCCATTTACAAAGTGATGGTTATGGGGAGTTTTCATCTAAGCCTCTCAACCACTCTGTGAGGTTGCATTTGAGTCTCTCAACAACCCCATGACACAGAGGAGAAAAATGAGTCTCGGGAGATAGCAGCTTCCTGACTGAAGGACCAGGGCAGAAACAAAAGCCCCATCCTCTGGCTTCAGACTCAACATTCTTTTCCTTGCATTATGTCTGACCTATGTGCCAGCCAACAGCATGGGTCCCACTGGCCCCCGCCATCTGAACCTAACTGAGCCTTCATTCTTGCCCCAGCTCCATGATGAAAATATCTATACTCGTTTTTTTCCTAATTATAAAATAAACGCTTGTAAAAAAACAATTTTTTTTTGAACAATACAGATGCTCTGTACCAATCGAACCTCCCTCTCCCCATAACAAATCCCTAAAGATAACCAGTTATCTCTGAGGAGACACTTATGTGTACCCAGCAGGTTCCAGTTCCCATTCTGGCCAGCTTGGACCTGGAACTCGTCACCCTACGCTGATAATCCAGACTGCCAGGACCCTGAGCCCCGTCCACATGCTGCAGGACCTCACGTCTCTCCTGCCCCCGTGACTTCTCGAAGCTTCCCAGAGTGCTCACACGTCAGTCGCAGCCCAGGACCCACAGGGCAGCTGCCGTCTGTTCTCTCCAGCTCTGTGTCCCTGTGGCCAGTGTCCAGAGGCGCCTCCAAGCTTCCAGGAGGAGACTTGCTTCTCATGGGTGGATTGGGTGAGGATAAAAATCTTATTTCTCTCTAGCCACCTGGGCTCCCTTGGCTGGGCCACTCTGGCCCAACCCTTGGATAGTCCCTTCTCTCCCCTGTCACAGTCAGTAAAACCGAACAGAAGTGTGAGGCTTGGAGGTGACGAAGAAGAAAAAAGAAAGGTTTTAAACTGATTCCTCTAAGGTTGTCTCTTAAGAGGTAAAAGAAGTCTCATTTTTCTCCAACCTGTATGAAAATAGCCTTGAGAAAAACAATATTCCAGGATGATTTTTGCAGCTCCTAAATGTAGCAGTTCAGCTCACAGCTTCTCTCTCACTCTCTCTCGGTCTCTTCCCACACTCCCTCTCTTCAAGTCGACTAACCCCAAATTCTTAGATCACTAACCACCACTTTTCCTTAAGAAACGATTTCCCTTAAACACCTTATGCCAAGTCTAGGAAGCTCAAAACGCGACCTTTAACTTCTCAGCCCCCAAATGGAGCTTCTGTATATCTCTTCTTGAACTTCTCATTTAAGAGAATGAACCCAAATAAAATCTGTCTCTCCCTCAATGATTTGTCAGCAGTGGAAAAAATACGGAGTCATCAAACAAAAATAGAAACTTGATATTTGAAGGCAACTCAAAAAGTTAGCTCTCTACTCCAAACTAATGCCTTTCTCCAGACTCCAGTTACTGAAGGCAGGAGGCCGTCCCTACATGCACATGGGGATCATGAGTCTCAGAAGTGGCCACGTTTTCCTATTTATGGTCCATAACGGAATATTCCTTCTTATACTTATCAGGTACTATTGGCCCTTCCTTAGATTTAAATAGCAACTAGAATGAAAGTCGTTTTTACTAGTGGGACTCCCTTCTTCTGCACTTTCATCATGTAGTTTGAAAAATTGGGGGAATGAGCTGGAACAGTGACTTGGTCAGCATAATACCTCATACTTAAAATAGCTGGGAGAACTTAAAATAATTGCTACAGAGATATCGACAGCTAAGCAAAGGAAGATCTTCAGAACACCTAGCATCTGTCGGTCTCTGCTCCAGCAGAAGTACGCTCCTGTCCCTGGTTCCAGCATACCCACCGCCAGAAATAGCCTTTCCTTTCTGCCTTTCTTAACTAAGTTGACCTCCAAGCACACTGAGTTCAAGCTCTTGGACCTCTCCAAGGAAGAATAATAAGACGTTATCTTTACAACGTGCCTTTCGGGGAACTCCAAATTGTTGTCCTTACAATTTGGGGTTTACCCATTCTCTTTTAACCGAAGACATTTTCCTATGGAGGTGAGAATAAAGGTTATTTTCTTTAGGGACTCTGAGCATTACCAAGACATTCCTACAAGCTGCATCGTTGGCAGGCTGGTGGTACCAAAATCTGTCATGGGTGGGAGATACTCAGCCTCCCTGATCTGTGTCCTATGCTGTTCACTCATCCATTCGGAGCACAATGAGCATCCCGCAGGCATAGGAGAACAAAAGGAAAATGGCCCGTGGGAGTCCCACAGCCCACCACGTGAATGGTGCCCCCACAACGGCCATCACCGGAGCTGTGCACTGAGGGCCACGGATGCAGGTCAGAGGGAAGGAAGGCTCTAGACTCCTTCATGTTTGGTGAGTGAAATTTCCTCTCTGCTTTCCCATCGCGTGGATGAGTGACAGCTACGTGGGAGGCAAGCACGGTTTCCAGTTGTAGGATTGTCTCTTTGGGGTTAATTCAGGCTGCAAGTTTCCATTCATGCTCCCTACTCTCCACCTTCTCCTTACTGGAACTGGAATTCCCAGGATTCTTTATTAAAATATTTCCCCCAGACTTCTCTTCCAACAACCGTTGTTATCTTGGACAGCAGGCTGGCCTCTGTCTCTTTCAGGCTGGACAGGATCAGCCCTCATCACTCACATCGGCCCTAATAATCACTCTCCAGCTTCACAGCAGCCTCCTGGGAGGGAGAGGGAGCAAGGGAGCTGAACTACCCCGGGGGTCACACGGCAAGCGTTCCTTCCTTTGCAAGCCTTGTGCTCCCTCTGCCTTCAGTTTTTGATAGTCCGGAAGGCAGGCAGACTTTTTTTTTTTCCTCTCTTACCTTTTTTTGAAAAATTAAAGTTATTGAGGTGACATTGGTTAATGACATTATACAAGTTTCAAGTGTACAATTCTGTGATATATCAACTGTATCTTGCATCATGTGCTCACCACCCAAAGTCTAGTCTCCTTCCGTCACCATATATTTGACCCCCTTTACCCTCTTCCCCTTCCCTCCACCCCCCCTTCCCTCTGGTAACCGCCATTCTGTCGTCTGTATCTATGAGTTTGTTTGTTCATTTGCTCCTTTCTGTTTTACATCCCACGTGAGTGAAATCCTATGGTTCTTGTCTTTCTCAGCCTGACTTATTTTACCTGAAAACACTTATTTTTAAAGATACATACATGTACTCCCATGTTCATTGCAGCTCTATTATTCACAAAAGCCAAGACCTGGAGTGTCCTGAGGCCGATGACTGGATGCAGAACATGGTGCATACGCACAAAGGGAACTAACTACTCAGACGCCTCCTGATTAGCCTGAGACACGCCTGGCAGCTCCTCCCCAGCAACGCCCATTCATGCAAGCACCGTGACTTCCAATCTGCCTGATGCTTGTTTATGGGTTCGCCAAAAACTCGGTTTTCCTGGAGGATGTCAAAAACTGGAAATAGTTTCAGTGGACTTAATAGAAAGTTTTAAAATAGCGTTTTGAAAAGAAAAATAATAAATCCCTATAAAAGTAAACTTCTTGATAATTTGAAGTGGTTTTTCACACCCTTACCCTATCCAATCCTTACAGCAGTCGGGTTCAAGGGGCAAGTTCGTTAATGAGATGACACAGGCTCACGGTTATGTGTCTGGCTGGGAATGGAACCCATGTCTCCTCTTCCATGGTTCTTGTGTGTTCATTCCACAGCTGAATCACAAACAGCCCAGACCTAAAGGGTCTCAGCGGCCCCACTGAAGTCACCCTCTCAGGATTCACTTTGTGTGTGCACAGAGATTTCACTAGAGGACGTTCACGGTCTCAGTGTTTATGACACGGAAATCTAGAAACAGCCTCATCCCTAATGCCAGGAGTTTGGTTAAATGAGCTCTTTAATACCGTGAGAGATATTATACAGTCCTTGAAACGATGTTCTGAAAGCATATTTATTGACATGGAAAACTGTTCATGATATACTAATAATAAAATTATTATTATAGCTATCGTTTTTATAATTATATGTATAAATAAAGTACATAGGAACCAATGTGGAAGGATATTCTACTAAAATATTAATAGTGGCTATTTATGGATGCTTGGGTTAGAGATGATTTTATCGTCTCCATTTCACTTATCTGTATTTTCTAAATTTTCTACAGTGAAAATAAACTTCTTCCGTACTTAGCAATGAACTGAATGTCTGTGTCTCCGCAAATCCACACGCTGAAACCCTGACCTCCAGCGTGGTGGTGTTAGGAGGAGAGGCCTTTGGGGGGTGATTCGGTCATGGGGGTGGAGCCCTCATAAGTAAAATTAGTGCCTTCACAAAAGGGATCCAGAGAGCTCCCTCATCCCGTCTCCCTCGCGTGAGGGTACAACGAGGAAACAGCCTCTGCAACCCAGAAGGCCCTCGCCAGCACCCAGCCATGCTGGCACCCGATCTCGGCTCCCGGCACCCACAACTGTGTGAGAAACGCATTCCTGTCATAAACAAGCCTCCCAGCCGATGGCATGTTGTTAGAGCGGCCTGAGCGGACTAAGACCTGCTTTTTAAAGTTTTAAGATTATTTCATCAAGACACTCGTCTCGTTTAAGAAGAAACGTGTTTACACCTGAAGTAAGGATATTTAATAATTATACAATGACGGCCTTTTTTTGTTTATTTTATCTTATAATTCACTTGCTATGTAAGGTAAACTCAGTATACGTCTTTGACGATAACAATAACCACATTTCCTAAGCTTACTGAGGCCCACTTTTAGGGAATTTCATTAGGAAACAGGATTAATCATAAACCATGAGCACTGTTTTCATGTTTATTATGTCCGGATTTCTTTCCCTGGAAACCTTATGGATTACTGCTCAAACGTAAATCATAATTACTATGCTCTTTACTGGACAAAGTCACAAATGCTGACTGGGGCCACCCCCAACCGGGCTCCCTCAGAGACGACCCAGGCCTCTCGGTTCTTTCTGTTCATTTCTGTTGGTTTCCCCAGGCTGCTGTTCAAACCCACCCACGGTTCTCCAGACCCTATTTTGCTCCCACCTGACTGAATCTCATCAGATGACCTGGCATCTTTTTCACGCAAGCTGAGCGATTTTCAAATTCTCTTAGCTGAGGGGATCTTCGTTCCAACGACTTGCACAAAAGGTAGGGTCACGTATATGCCGGCTTGCCTGGGACGCTGCATGTCTGTCATCCCGGCTTAATTATTAAATCTTCCCCTTTCGCTCTGTCATGTGCCCTGGTTTGGACAATAAATTTTACAGTCTCACTGACAATAACACCGAAGATGGGAACTGTTCTAGCCGGAAGCTATTCCTTGCCCTTTTTCTCTGCCTCTTGGCTCAAGCTAATCCTTCCCCCATTTAGTGAAAAAAATATATATATTTCTTTTTCCTGTGAGAGTCTCTTACTTCTAAATCATTGGAAGATTGTCCAGAGATTGTCAGACTAGTGGGCTGTGTATATGTTAAATGTGCTATGGACAGCCCACCGGAAAATAGTTCAATTCAAATCCTCATTTCACAACTAGAGAAAATAAATGTGAATAAGATGTATTCTTACAGAGGAAAAAAAAACAGGGCTAGAACCAAAGTCTCCTCATTCACAGACTGTTTCACCCCACGCTGGTTCTCATCAGAGCCACGTCAGAAATAGATTCTCCCAGGTCTCCCCTTCAAGTGGAGAGAGAGAGACAACAGCGGTTGCCTTGGCAACTCTGCCCGGCGGGTTGGCATCGCCGGATTGTGTTCGCCCTGCTCTATGGCTGACATCCAGCCCTGACTAATTCAAGTTCGGGTTGGTTATGGCTTTGCTAAAAGGGTACAGTGAATGGCGTGGGGGGTGGGGGCACAGGAGATCGGGCGGAAGTGAACTGACCACAGCAGGGCATGTATCTTTTTCACTAAAAGCAACTCAAGTAGTGACAGAATCACTCATGCATTTTAAAAATTAACATTCTCGGTGAAACGGTGGTGACTAGAGATGCTGTTCAATACAGGGTTCGTGTACCCACGTGTTAATGCGATTCAAAATTCCATGAGCTAATTCAACAATGTCTTCAAGAAGTATCACCTGCCAGCCACCTACAACTGTTGATTAAGCAGCAGCAGCAAATGTGGGTGGCACTTCCATCCGAAGCCTCTTTTCTGGCCTCGGTTCTCCAAAGGCAGAATATTGTTGATCTTTGTCACATTACAGATGCTTTGTATGATCCTTGATTTGCTATTGATCAAGTTTTCCATCGCAAATCAATGCTTAATTACAACAGCGTAACACTTCGGATTGCTTTTACTAGATTAATTAGAGGAGGAACTTTAGCAGATCATTCTAGTCCGGACTGCTTGTTATATAGATGAAGGAAAACAGGCTGGGAGACTGGAAGCCAAGGATATGAATTGCGTCTAGTTAGAGGCACAGCAGGACCCCGACCCCAAGGCTCCAGGCTTCTGGTCTGACCTCACACCACCGCCTCTTTGCCCCTGCTGCATTCTGTTAAGTAAAATTATTTAATGCACGAGTATATATATATGTATATATATAAAATATATATATATATAAAAGTATATATATATATATACACACACACACACACACATATATATATACATACACTTTTTTAAAAAAATCTTCAGTTTCAGTGAATGGAAGTCTCACTTAAAATGTTATTATCTGACATATACAGCAGCCCCTAACCAGGTTTCACTTTCCACGGTGTGAGTCACCCGAGGTCAAACGTGGTCCAAAAATATTAAATGGAAAATGACAGCCATAAGGTCTTAAGTCTTAAACGGCGTGCCGTTCTGAGCGGCATGATGAAATCTGGGGCGTGCATCACCCCTTGTCCAGTGCCTCTGCAGTGTAGACACTCCCCGCCCATCAGTCACTTAGCGGCCGACTCCATTTCCAGATCTACTGCCGGGCCATCACAGTGCTTGTGTCCAAGTGACCCTTATTTTACATAAGAATGGCCTCAGACAGCAAGAGTACCGATGTTGGCGATTCGGATATGTGGAAGAGAAGCTGTAAAGTGAAAAAGTATATATGTAGGGGGAAAAAAAAAACCAGTATAAATAGGATTCAGCACTATCAGTGGTTTCAGGCATCTATCTACTCAGGTCTTGGGACTTACTCCTCCCCGCCCAGATAAGGGTGGGGGAACAATTATACTTTAAGTTTTTCGAAAATATTTTAATCTGAATAAAATGCTTTGGATGCCTCATTTCATAAAGAGATAATACCGTCCCGTAATCTTTCTAAAGGAATAAATGGTGTTAATACAGGCGAGCATTCCTGGGAAGTCTTGTGACATAATAGCAAGGTGATCAGAAATGTGCGTATTCAGGAAGTCTGACACCTCTCACTTGGCAATACCAAAGCAAGCTGGCAAACACCACATTAAAGCATTGGGGGAGGGGACTTAGTAATGAATTTGAGTCATGGAAACTTAAGAAATGACTGAAAGAAAAAAACGTGATTAACTTCCCAGGGTAAAATCTAAATCTCTTGGGGGAAAATGCTCGTGGGTGTGTAGGTGTAGATGATTTCAGGATTGAATGCTGAATAACCTGAGCCGTTGGTAACCTAGTAGGGGGCTGGGGAGGACTTGGCCATTATTTTAATTAAGGAGCTTAGTTACAAGAGCGGAGAGGGATAAACTCCAGGTTGGGATGAGGTAACCTGCCCGTGGGAAGCGGCGCCCGCAGCTACTCAGTTTGCCACTGCGGGTGTGAACACGCTGGGCACGATGAATATTTATGTGGTGAGATGCGGCCCCTTGTGGTCTGATTAGGGAAAAAAAAAAATCCAGCTCAAAGCCTGAAAAGCAATCCTAGCCCACTTTACAGATGTCAAACGGAGGTGCTGAAAAAAATGACTAAAGTATTCAGAGAAATTAATCGTCACAAAATAGATGAGCACAGGAAAGGGGCATTTTCTCATCGTCCTCTAAACCAGCGCATCTCAGATTCCAACGTGCAGGGGGGACCATTTGAGGGTCCGGTTCACAGCCGGCGACTGGCAGGGGGCAGGGCCTGAGGGTCCACATTTCTAACAAGTTCCCAAGGGATGCTCCCCCTGCCCCACCGCCCACCCGGTGAGTCGCTTGGGCCCGAGGGAAGGCTCCTGCTCTGCGGGTGGGCCAGGGCTGCTCCAGCAGACCCCACCCCGGGGACCTTGGTCCCCACAGAGCATCCCAGGGGCTACGCTTCCTTCCCCCACTAGACTCTAAGGTTGGTAATCACGCCTTTTTTTTGCTTGAGTCGACCCCAGCTCTGAGGTTATTATTCCCCCACCACCAGGAGTGTCCTAAAAAGGCAAAGCCTCCCTCCCTGACACCTTCCTCACCTGTCAAGGTCCTCTGATTCCAGAAAGCAAATATTTCAGGTCACCATGGGACTGTGCCTTGTGGATTTCCACGTTAATAAAAGCCATGGTTTTCTTTCGTGGTTTTCTTCATCACTGAAAACCGCAGGATGTTTCCAATGCCATTTACTTCTAAATCTGCCCCCCACACCACCCCGTGATGTGCACATTTGAACGTGTCTTGTGATGTCTGCTCCTCGGCTTCTCACCCACACCCACAGCACACACTGATTCCTCATCTTGAGTCAAGTGCCAGAGTTGAGTTTACACATCCCCACTCCCCACTCCAGCCCATTCCAAGAATTCATTGTATTTGGCTAGGAAAAACTTTTGATACAAAGTATTTTTAACTTGATGTGGGAGGTGATAGGATAGAATAAATAGCAGTAGAATGATCACAGGTGGGTAATTACCCATGTAAATTAGTTCATTTTGGTAATTTTCCCTTGAATTCCAATGTACATGATGAACATTGAATTTTAACCCCACACAACCACTGCATTTGGGGGTAGTTTTTTAATTTGTAAATTCTGAGTATTAAAAGCAATTTAGAATGCTCTGATATAAAAAATTTTCTCAGCTTAGTTTTTTTCAAATTTTTCCATTTACCATCATAACTGGAAAAGTAGACAGGGGATGGAAATTGCTCATCTAACAAATATTAATAGCATCCAGTGTACAAGGTCCCACGACACGTTAGGACTCTGGAAGAAAAACATCCTAGTCTTATAGGAATGATTCCCACAAAACTATAATACAAAATAAAATAATGCAAGAACATCATGAAGTAATTTAGAAGTGACGGAGTGGGAGAAGTTACTTCTCACTGAGAAATCAGCAAGGGCTTCCTGGAGGAAGTGGCATTCAAGCAGGACCTTGAAGGATAAGTAAGACACTGTATATATAAGAAAAGGGCAGGTCTGAGATACAGTGTTCTGGTTGACAAAAGCTCAGAGTGCCAGACAGGAAAAGTGGGAGATCGTGCATTGTGGGGTAACACCAAACGTGGGAAGATCCACTTGACAGTGGTATATTCCTTGCATCAGGGGGTAAGGGCTAAAGCATAAAGACCAACTAAACAGTAATTCAGGCAAGAAATAACGAAGCCTTAGGGGACAGGGAGCAGAACGAGAGGCTTTAGGAAAGAGAGGGGACTGGACAATGGAAATAGAGATGGGGCAAGGAATGGTGAAGAGTTCACGTGCCCTTAGGGTTTGGGGTCCCGGACTCAGGAAAAAGGCTCAGGTCACTGAGAACATAGGAAGCACAGGAAGGGAACAGGGCTGTGTAGGGCCTTGAGAGGACACAATTGGTTTGAATTAAGAGCAAACATGTCCCGTGCACATGGAGGGCACTCGGGGTGGGGGCGGGGGGGTAACTGCAGATCATCAGGAATTCTGAACCAAAGCCCAAGGGAGAGAGTTCGGGGCTGTGGGGATTAGAGACACAGGGACAATCACTGAAGTCACGGAGCAGGAAGTACCCGAGACTGTGGAAGGAAACAGGGCGGAGCAGGAGGAGCAGGAGGAAAAGAGCGGCAGGAAAGGGCACCAAGGGACGAGGAGGGCAGGTCAGACGCCACTGACCACAGAGAGTGCGAGTGCCTTTGTTTCCGGGTTTGATAAAAAATTTCAAACATGCACGTGACGAAGCCCATATCCATTCGCTGATGATCGACGATGATCAAGGACATTGACCGTGCAATGCCTCTCGCTGTGCCGTCACTTCACCGAAACATTCTGCAGCAAACCCTGGGCCTCGTGGCATTGTGCCCCTGCGTGTTTCACCAAGCACCGCTCAGCAATAAAGACAGCTGAGCGTGTGAAAGGGGAGGACGATTTTAAACTGTCGGAAGTTGCAGGGACTGCAGACGGGAACACTTCGCAGGAATTCGCGGGTGGCCTTCAAGAGAGTGGTTTTGGTGAAATGCCGAGTGGACGACCGAGGGTGAGAGCTGAGGTCTCAAGTGGGCAGAGGGGGTACGTTAGAAGGCGAACAGCAGTTCAGGGAGCTGGCTGGCCATGGGAAGGATGTCTGTCACCAAGGGGGGACCTGAGCGTGCTCTGGTGGGAGAGTGGACAGAGACTGGAGATGTGAGAAAGTCGGTGTGTGATGCAGCGATGGTCATTCATTGCATTTCAGATTAGATGAGCACTTACTATGTGGCTGCGACACTTTCAGATGCAATCCCTGCCCTGGTGGAGATGACGCTCCAGGGGACAAACAGACGATGAACTGACAAACACATGTGAAGCACGATGTCTGATGTGGTTAAATGCAAGCAAGTAAAACAAGCAACGCAAAGGGAGACCTGAGACACGTGCAGTGGTGAGAGCCTGAAACGGGCCAGCCAGTACCTGTGGACAGAGGGTAGAGACGGGCAGAGCGGAGAGGCGGGCAGCTACAGCAGCCAGAGAATCTCACCGTGGGGACGGAGGGGGGAAGGAATTCATGTCCAAAGGGCTCAATTAGCTTCATGTTATGGAAGAAAGAAAAGGGAGAAGCTCCTGACTTCTCGACCCTTCTGGACACTAATTGCTAGCACTGTAGCACCTCACACAACTTCCCTAGATGCATCTTCCTGCTGAGAAACAAGGAGTCATCCCAACTGCAGCTCAGAAAGCACTGGGTCCCGTCCTCAGCGGAGTGGGACTCAAGGCCATTTATTCAGCTTCTCTGAGTTTCAATTTCGGCATCTGTGAATGGGCGCTATGATCCTCTGTGGGAGGGTGGGGGGGTTTGAGAGAACTGGGTGAGGCGACATAGGAGGAGCTCCGAGCACAGTGCTTGGTGCGGGGTAGATGACCATTAAGTGCTCACCGAGAAGAGAAAAGCCATCTCCGGGGAAGCAGTGTGTCGAGAAGCAGCCGCTCGGTCCCCGTCAGGGAAAACCTTCTGAAGGCTGCATAAGATTTCTCTTCAAAATGGTTACATTCTTGTATTTGATTTGGAAAATGCTGTTCAAACACATAACCTCCTTTTTCAAAATTTCTATTATTCTCAAGAAGCTTCCAAAATTGTAAGCAGACAACAGTTAGCGGAGAGAGAGACGAAGGTGACAGCGTTGAGAAAAGCACTAAATTCTTCCGTTTCCTCGAGGCTGCCAAGCCGGTTCGTGGATCCTCCCTGCCTGCTTTGAATTATTTCATTTTTCCTTTCAGCTTACATGAGTTATGAGGCTGAAAGGACTCTTGAGGGGTTACCTTGTCCATCTCTCTGACTTAAAATTAGTCAGTTGGAAGATATCGAAAACCATGATAGTCACGGTTTAGGTGAAAAAAGTTAATTTTGTCGAGCTAGCAGAAGTCAGTAGGAGCCAAATTGAATGAAATGAGGCCAGTTCCATTTGAGATGATGCTGGGGCCACAGCGCATCCCTTCCTCAGCCCCCTCACTGCCTCCCAGTTTATTATCACAAGAAGTTAGACGAGCGTAAACATTCCGAAGAGATTAGAATTATACAGATTGGCCTCAACTGAACTCGGACCATCGTGATCAGCTGCCCTGATAACCAAACACCCTACAAATGGAACTCGGCTCTTATTCAACAAAATTAATGGTCAGAACCCAAAACAAGGCTGGGTTAGATCGAGAATAAATGCGCTTCCCTCAGTTCCAAAATGACTGCAAATGAACTTTGCTTGTTTGCCTGCGTGAAACTGCCCAGCTATTTGTCTTACTTGGGAAGAACAAAAACGATGTATATAATATTGACTATTTATATAAAAATCTTAAGTCATTAGCTTTCAGGTACAGTCAGCCCTCCGTATCCATGAGTTCCATATCCTCAGATTCAACCCACCGCAGACTGAAAATATTAAAAAGTATTAGGTTGTTGTTGTACCATGCAGTTAGGTCTGATGGTTGCCTCTGTACTGAATATGTGCAGGCTTTTCTTGTCATGATTTCCTAGATACAGTGTAATAATAATTTGCATAGCATTTCCCTTTAATTGAGTATTATAAGTAATCTAGAGATGGTTTAAACTCATTGGTATAGGTGATGTGCCAATACTATGCCTTTTTATATGAGGCTTGGGCATCCAAGGATTTTGGGGTCCGAAGGGATCCTAGAAGCAAACCCCCTCACATACTGAGAGATGACTGTACAGTATTTTGCTTTTTCTCCAGAAGAAGAATGTGGTTGTACTCGTTAAAGTCTTAAGATACATTTCATTTTAGATTTCTTAAATGAAAATGTGAGGACTTGCTGTATTGGGTGTTGAAGAGGAAGTCATCTTCTCTGTTAAACTTTAAGTCAAACAGTATAGAGGGCGATTCGACATAAACAGTAATGGGCTGGGAAATCAGCTCTCTGAGGTTAAAAAAAATCCTGATTTTTTAGCACTTGCTGATTTCTGTGGTGGAAATAGTCCTAACTATAGCCAATGTGAAGCTACCAATGATTTAACAACCAGCTCACAAAATTCCTGAAAATTTAAGGATTGGCTCTCAGCTCCTGAATACCTTGGAGCTAGACAAAGAGGTGAATGGTATAAAATTTCATTTATGCATTATCTTATTAGATAAATAAACTCAGTGGTTAAGCTACTAGAAATAAATTTCACATAATATGATCACATTTAAACAGGTTTTAAAATAGGAGTTTCATCCTAGTCATTTAAAAACAGGTTATAATTATATTTAAAAGTGCAGAAATATGTTTATGAAATGTTTTAAGTGAAAAGTGTTTTTTACATATAAAAGAACTACAAGGACATACACCCAAGTGAATAATTATCTTTTAGCTGCAAGATTATGTATGGATTTTACTTTCTTCCCTGAGCTATACTTCTGTTTTTCAATTTGTCTGCAATGTTCACATATTATATTAATTAGAAAAAGAAATAAATGCAATGTGTTATGTTTTTAAAAGTAAAAAAATAGCATTTCAGATTTTTTTCTTTTACATCCACAGAATTTTATGGGAAGACTGGCTAGAAGATTGAATCAGATCAACTCTATTCAAACATGGCTCAATCTTTCCTATTTATTTTTGTGATGCTTGACTATTTTCAAAGTAGGGTAGTAGTCCCCCCTTATCCTTGGGGACACCTGAAATCCCGGATAGTACCACAGCCTACGTATACTGTGTTTTCTTATACATATATACACTTTGCAGCTTCTCTTTGGCATATCCAAATTGCCAGCATCGCTAATCTTATACTTTGAGGTCATTATTAAGGGTCACTTGAACACAAGCACTGTAACAGTGTGACAGTGGACCTGATAACCCAGACAGCTACTCGGTGATTAACGAGTGGGGAGCCTCTCCAGCACAGAGACATTGGACAAAGGGATGATTCACGTCCTGCGCAGGACAGAGAGGGTCATGCGAGATTTCATCGCACTACTCAGAATGACGCTCAGTTTAAAAATTATTTCTGGAATTTTCCATTTAATATTTTTGGATTGCAGTTGACCATGGGTGACTGAAACCGTGGACAGCAAAACTGTAGATAAGAGAAGACTACTGTTCTGTTGCAACCATTATCTAACTTATCTGTGATGGACGGAAAGCAGATTATTATACCTTCATTTTATGAATGAGGAAAGAGGCTCAAAATGATCAAATGATTTGCCCAAGGTCACATGGCTAATAAAGCAGTTAAAGTGGGCCTCTGACCCAGAACTTCTGCCACCCCGAAGATCTTCCTGAAAAACATGGTGAGGAAGCTTTGCGTTGGCTCCTTCTTTCAAGAATTTCCTACTGAACACCTAGACCCACTTCTGCAAGGAGTCTTTCTCCTGGTTTTGCCCATTTTACATGACCCAAGCACGACTAGAACCATCCAGGTGGGGCGCACTGCACGCGAGCACTGATGCTGTGCAGAACGTCCCCCGTGGGCACGTGAGCACGACAGGAGTTTACTGACATGACAGAACCCACGCTCCGGGGTAAAAACCACGTACGATGTTCCAGACACACATGTTCACGACAACCTCTAAAGGCCACATAATGGGTTCTGAGATCAGTCTCCACAGCTTCTCCCTCAAGAACTAAAGTGTACCCCTCACAGGGTGGCTGAAGGAACAGTTCTTGGGAAGATCCTCTCTGAAGCCTCTTTGCTGGGCCCTGTACCACATGGGCTGGAAGGTCCATCCCTTGCTTCAGCACCCTGACTGCTGCTCGCAGGAAGTGCTTTACAATGGCTCAGTGACAGGGGCACCAGTGCAGTGCATTGCATTATTCACTTAGAAGAAATAGAAAGAAGAGCTCATTCCTCAAGTTGTAGTTTTTAATATGTAGATATACAAGACAAATTTTAAAAAACAGCGTTCCGATGAGACCTCACGCAAGCCAGAAAAGCAAGGCTGCTAGGCCTCAGAGAAACAGGCGGCCCCGGAGAGGTTGGTCCAGCGTGGGGAAAGGCTCCCTCCTGCAAGTAAGTGTCAGTGCAGCGCACGGGGAAGACAGAGCGGTCCCACCTAGACGCCTTGAGGTGCGCAGTGTGGAAGCCTCGGGGATCTCTCTCCCAGTGATGACAAGGCCACCCTTTCAGTGACATCACAGGAAGAAGCCAAAGATGTAGACACGATGTTTCCTGGGATTTGCTTTTAGATGTTTCAGTGTGATACAAATGCACACAGATACACCTTCAATCAAATGAGTGTGAGCTTTATATCTGCACCCCACAAGCTGCTGTTAACTTCACCTGAAGGACCCTAGTTATAAAGCCAGAGACGGCGAGTTTGCACGGAAAGGTCATCAAAGGCCCACACCACAGGTAGCTACAAAGGCACTTGAGCTGCTTCTCTCTTGACCCACAACAGAGCCTAAGTTAGCACTGCGGATATAAGAAATTACTTTTCATTGGTGAAAGAAGTAGTTTTCAAGATGTGTGGATTGGTTAGAAATCCTGCCCCTGTATGAACGGGGTAAAAGGAATTAGGGAAGCAAATTGCCTACCTCTCTGAATGGCCCTGAAATTGACTGCTGGAGGATTCTGCTCCGACCAGAAAGTTAGCTGACTCTTGCTGTTAAAATATTCTCTCACACAAGGTGCCACCGAAGCACCTAAGAAGACAGACTCTTGGGACCTCGCCAAGCTTACTGAGGTAGGATGACTGTACGGCAGGTGCTGATATTTGTTTTCACTCTACCATATTCTACCAAGTTTGTGAGAGAAGGAACCTAGAGGGCTCGCTACCTTCAAATTATTGGAGGCTGCTGACAATCAATCAAAAAGAGTTTAATAATTGTGAATGATCAAGTCAATTTGACGTAGGAGTTTTTGTTATGATAACTTTAAATATTCTCTGAAATAATTAGGGAACTTCGGAGTGAAAATTGAGTTATTCATACATACTGAATACTGTTAGGTAGCTTCATCTGTACCTCAAAACAGAAAGGGGTCTGGGGAACTTGGGGTTACCTTTATGTTCCTGAGCAGGCCTGGTACAGTGAGTGCCACATCCAGCAAGTGTGTGGAATTCTGGCACAAGATTTCTGAGCTCCGTTAAATACCACAATTCCGTTTCATAAAAATCAATCATAAAGCACTTTGTTTTAATCTTCATTCTCTTCCTGATTATAAAAATAACATGTACTTACTGTAAGTCTTACATTATAGAAAACTGGAAAACTGAAAATCTTCCAGAATCCCACTCCTAGAGATAACTACCACTCTCTTTGGTAAATATTCTTCCAGATTTGGGGGGGTATACGGTAGAAAATAAACAAGATCAATGGGAATTCTACTTTTAGAATACAAGCTATTCTGCTCTTGTGCAAGTTTTCAAATAGTTTTGACAAATAGTTCAACTGACCCATTTCTCCAGAGATGTATGCATTAGTTTCAGAGAAGATTCAATACAGTGTGTGGAAAAACTGCTAAGATTTTCTCACCATTCGATATTACATATTACTCCAAGTATCGAAGGTGAAATAAAGCTTTAAAAAATAGGAAATGAAGAATAATGAATTTGATACAAAGGAGGAAATAGTTCAGAAAATCATGGCAGTTTCTCATCAGAATAAAAACTCCTAAATTCTATTTCCAGCAAGTATCTTAAGGTGGCTTTAAAATTAAAAAGAAAAATTCAAACACTCATCTCTTTACCACCAAATACAGCCATAAAAGTCATTCTACAATTACTCTCATTTGAACAGTACAAGCAAAAACACTGTACACAGCCATTCAGAACTCCCTCAGTTCTAGGTGAAGTAAATTATAACAAGAATTGGTACATACAAAAACATCATCTATCGGCGGGGGAATCCACATGGACCTGGAACAGGTTTCAGCTTTTGCAACTGGTCAAGGACAGTTTTGATTCAACCTCCCACAGTTTCGTTTGCAATGCTTTCAAAACATCTTCCATCTATTGAATTAAAAAGAATATATTAAAAAAAAAAAGACATATTGTGATTAAAATCATACATGGTTGAATATGATTAAAATACACATCATTAATTTCTGAATGTTATGCATTCCGCATAGTGTTTATTTAATGAATTTAAACTAAATTTTATGTATTAAGACATAAGTCTATTAACTAGTTCTCAACCTCTAATCTATAGCTTTTATTCATTCATCACTATCTTGCTTGTCTGGCCATGAGATGTTAACATTTGGAAGTAAGGCTGCTTATACCTGAGAACTGAATCAAATGAAATACTGATTTGATTCAAAAATATATTTCTACTAGTTTAATACTTCAGAATATATATTACTTTGATTTTGGCATGAAATGGCTTCATTATTATTTTTTAGATTAAGCTTTACCTTAATTTGTAATTTGGTTCCCAAAAAATCAACTTTCCTAACAACTAATATAAAACAAGTACTTTCTTACTGTGAAAGTGCCAAGATCAGAACAGATGCCATTATGAGCATTTGTTCATTGACAGGAAGTTCTTCAAAGATATAAAATGTGCAGAACAAAATTACCTGCTTTAGAGAATTTTCTATTTCAATTCTGCTTTCAAGATTAAAAACCTCTTTATCTTCTGACACAATCTGCTTTTCAGAGGACCCTAAAACATAACTGAAATACAGCATAGTACAAAGTTAAAATATGAAAAGTGAGAAAATATTAAATTTGTTAATAATATTAAAACTCTTAAGTACATTACATTATATATTAGTACCAAGTAGACACATAAAACTATTCGTGTTAAGAGCAACCTACACAGGAAGGTGTACTACATAAAATCATGTTTTTCTCCATAATGATTTTGTCCAGATATTCTCACATGTTTCCCAATAATGTAAGTATTTTATTATTGGGAATAAACTTACTCTTTAGTAAGTTGGGTGGCAAAATATTAACACTCATAGTTCAAAATTCTATTTTAAAGTTTAAAAAAAATCCTAAAGAAGTCACTTTTTTGTTTTATATAACCTTTCAGGAACATGTGTACTTTAAAATTGGACTCTTAGTAAATAATAATTTGTGGAGTCAACTCCTGATTACCCAAATTTGGTCAATTTCAACAGTCATCCTCCCAGTCATGTTTTGCTCCACTCTCTGGGGTTATGAGATGCTGTGGTTTAGAAAATATGGAATAGCAGAAAGATTGGTCCGGCAACAGAAGGAAAACAGGCCCAGCATTGGTAACCAAATAAAATCTAAAAGGAAGGAAGGAGGTGCTAGTGTATCTCAAAAGAAAACTCGATGCAGTTGCATTTACTTATTAGAAGTCACTTATTACATGCAGCAACTTCACTATATCACTTCTTTTATCAAATAAGAAGTCTTGCCTTAGAAACCCAGCTGATTATATATCTAAAAAATAGCATGGGAGGCAAAACTGCAGAAGGCAATTTACAATGTATTTAGAAAACAAGTGAGATGAGGTGGAAAAATTAAATGGCACTGAGTAATTTATAAAATTGTAAAGAAACATTACAGAGGGCATCCACTTGTAAAACAAATCGAGTTCCTTCCATTAAAATTCTGCCCCAAGAGGTAACTTTACCCTAAATTCAACTGTTCAGGAAAAAATAGCTTCAATGCTGTGATCCTGTATAGCAAAATCTTCCACTCATTTTCTTTTATAGAGATATGCATCCCTTTTAAAGTTTTGTACCAACCCTACTAGATTGAGATTTCATGTCTATTATAGTTGCTCTCTCCCTCACTTAATTTTCATAAATCTTTGTAAATTCTCAAGGAGATTACGGGAGCATCTCTATCGGCCGGGTCTTCTATTCGTGTATGAAAACAAAACAGATCTGATCTCTCTCCAGACAGACGCACATGCCTTACAGCCATGAACCGTACTCATATTATTCTTTCGTGTAAGAGCTGTAAAAAGTTTGCAGATTTTAAAATTTTGATCTAAACCTGTCCAGTTTCAAAGAAGGTAGCAAAACTGCAATTAGCAAAGAATAATTATATAAGAAATTATAACAAAAAGAATAGTTTGAAATTTGTTAAAGAGGAAAAAATCTAAGAAATTTAACAGGAGTGGCAAAATACCTCGAGTAATCAAAGTGTAGGCACTTTCTTTTCTTCATAAATTGTTCCTCTGTCCTGATATGTAAGGTTACTTGGGCATCTTTAAAGTCTTACGGGTTACTTCTTTTCCAGGATAAGTGAAAATACATTGGGGTCAATTGATTTATTTAATTTTGTTTCCTATAACAAAAGGCTAATGAATTGGAAGGTCATTAGGATATCTAAAATCCTTTAAGTTATGTCTGTCGTCAGATCCGAATTCACCTTGCTTCCTAACACTCTTTAGAAATCTGAGAGAGAGAAAGAAAGCACTTTCTTACATCTCTCAAAAAAGCAGAAGACAATTTACCAAATTCAAGGAAACAGAAATAGTTGGACTTAGTATTTCTGCTCTTCCAGAATACCAAAGGGACTTCTTTCCTAACCAATTTTGAAACTCCTATTTCTTCACAACATTCTAGGAAGCTAACAGGGCAAAAATAAAATGAACAAAATGTACTGACCCACACAATTGCTTTAAAAAAATCCTATTAAACTAAATTTTATTTTTAAGAACTATTGAACATATTTTTACAATGAAAAATGTTCTCACAGTATTTTCTTTTCTCCTTACAATTTAGAATGTCTGACTTTTCCAATGCCAAATAATCAGGTCAGAAAAAAAAAAAAATCACTGGCTTTGCTGTCAGAAATTATTACTTGAAAATATATTTTAATCAAAGTGTTGATTTACTTCTGATGTTTTCATACCTAATTCTCTACAAAAGAGGATTCTGTTACAAGGTATCTGTTTATATATCAAACTTACCTTTCAATGGCTTCAACACTGAGGCAAAACAAGTCCCTCTTGTAATCTAGATTATTGGGTGTGCATCTATATCTGTAGCCAAGATTGAGTGAGCATCCTGTGCAGTACAAAGTCTCCAAAACGCTGTAATAAAGAAATGCCACTGCTTTAGTAAACAAAGTAGCAACTTGTTACAAGTCCCATTGTTAAAATCCATAAGCACTTAAACGTATGTATAAATTGCTAGAGTATGTTATTTTGACTCTACTAAGCCATATGTATAAAGAAGGAAAAAAATAATAAGATGTTTATATTAGGAATGTAGACAGTTGCCTCCAGGCCACATTGCCTTAAGCACCTAGTGACAGGGGGCACATACAAAAGTGACAAGAATGGAGGATATTAAGGTGGTGTTTTCATAAATATGAATGCCTCAATCTGGTATTAAGAAAAATCATCAAAAATTTGTAAATAAACGAATTCTACCTGCCCTTTTAATGCCATATTATTCAACAAGCCCACTAAGGATCATTACCATGCTAGGGTGAGGTAGGCCAATTTTCTTTAATGGTCCAGAGAACAAATATTTTAGGATTGCAAGCCATATGGTACCCGTTGCAACTATTTGCCTTTACCACTGTAGCACAGAAGCAGCAACAGATGATATGTAACTAAATAAATGTTGTCTGTGTTCTAATAAAATGTATTTACCAAAACAGGTACCCAGCCCATAAACCACAGTTTGCTCTCTTTGTTTGTTTACTACTTACTAATGATTAGTGTCCAGACTCTCTAGAAAGAAGATCAGTAAATTACAAATAATTTTAGCCTGGTACAGATGCAAATGTTTTCTGCTGGTAGAAAAAATAACCCCGAAGGTTGAGGTTTCACTGCCCTGTAGGACATTAACTCTATTTGTTCCACAGGAAGTGTCCTCCACAACAAGCTTTGCTGTGTTCTGGTTCCCCCGCCAATGAGTTATATAAATCTTTGACATGTTGCCTTTTTAAAAAAAAATTATATTTTGACGCTAACACTCTTTTATCAACTACAGATGTGTCTGACATTGGTAACTCACAAATATTTTACTTAATAATTTGTCATTATTTCTCCAAAAAATTGTTCCTTTGTTCCCATTACCTCCCAATTCAGGCTCTTCGTATTTGAATATATATCCCCCACCCCTAATGTCAATTCATGTCTTCTTTAAAACCTAGAATCCACTGTCTCCCAAATGCCTTATCAAACTGACCCATTGAAATTTACCATTCTATAAATATCTACACTAAAAACATAGTCCCAACATATAGCAAGTTGAGTATAACTGTTGATATAAATCTAGTAATGATCGCGATAGTGTAATATAGAGTACAAAAGATAACTATTATTTCGAAAGTACTGTAATTCCTATTGGTATGTGAGCCACTTGCAATAACTAAAATAGCTATTCCTGCTATCAAGAAAAATGGAGTCAACCATGACTCAAATAATTTGTTACAGATTGCATTACTATTCATCTACAGACACCGAGAGACAGCAACGTCTGGAACAAAGAACAAAATGGATAAATTACGACTTCTCCCTGGTGATAGAATTACCTAGATAATATGCTACCGACCATATATGAAGCCTCTATAAGCTTTTATAAGCTGCTTTACGGTTTTCTACGAGAAACCCTACCTACACCACTGACAGCGAACAGGCAAATCTCCCTGCTACATATCAAACCTCATGATCATTACAAGGCTGCCACACAGAATTATCAAGACTGAACTAACATCTAATTCAGGTGTCAAAAGACAAGAAAGGTACTTAGATAAACACAAAAAGCAAAACTTCACTGATCGGTGGATAAGCGTTTTATCCTGATTTATCAAACTAACTACCACTTAAGAATACACAAAAACCCAAGCACACTTCTTGAGGAGCAATGAAGAGATGGTGGCTACTGTTACTGCATCTTCCTGCTTTCACAGCTGGCAAGGAATTGACCATTCACCCTTGTCATTGAACAATACTGAGAAAGCAGTGCCAGAAATCATAAGGTGATTTCAAACAAGTAATGAGTTAGCTTATAAGAGACTTAACAAATGACAGAGTCAGAATGAAGAGAGGAAACAGCACTGCTTCCTTTACGACGTATTTCTAAAACCCACCAGTGCTCGTCAGCCATCTGCAGAATGACTCAGGCAGGTATTCGGTAAGAGAGGCCTTGTCGATATTCACAAGCATCAAAAAGCAATATGGTATTTCCAGAAGTGTGGATTGGAACATGTGACCCTCGTGAAATTCAAGACAATGTAAGGTGGCATAAATGATGGGTTCAGGTCGTACAAGTAAACAGGTCTAAATACTGGCTCAAAGAGTAAGAGAGTCAACTCCCTTTTCAATTCTCTACCATTCCTGATCATGAAAAGAAGTCTCAGTTTGGTGCTAGACTGTCTTTAACACGAATCTCACAGTCGCAAATCTTTTAACACTGAGAGAACAGATCTCAGGCTCAGAACCGGCCAGGCAATAGTTTCTCAGCTAGAATTTTATAACATTTGTTTTCACTGTAATTGCTTTCAGTTACTTTCTGATTTGCTATCATTTATAGCAAATGTTACGTTTATGGCAGTAATACAGAAATTCTGAGTCAATTTAAAGAAAAATATTAAGTACATGATAGCACAGCTGGTACACAGATATGGCAAAAACGGTGAAAGTATCAAAATGACTAGATTTCGGAAGTTCTCTACTTCCAAAGCGAGGAGAGACAAGGATCCTCCTGGCTCTTACTACTAATTAGTCTTATGCCCTTAGCTAAGTTCCCAGTTTGCTAAGGATGCCACTTATAACAGATGGGTGGCAGGTACGCCAAGACATTGATTCCTTCAACCCTTGGAGTGGCAGCACAGGGCCTGGGATTGCTGGAGCCCCCGTGTTGTCTCTGGCCATGTGCAGCCTCGTCTATTTACCTCGATAGGCCATATGTGTGTGTATATGTGTGTACTTGTGATACCAGCATTTTCTATGGATGCCATGATGTGAAAAAGGTGTAGCCCTGGTCTAAGGCACCCTTTGACTCAGATTTTAAGATATTTTCTTTTTCTATTTTTAATTTAGATTTTCTTCAGCACCAAGCCCAAACACCCAAAAAGTGAGTGTCAGAATTTGCCTTCGGAATCTTCCAACTCCATATCTAAAGGAGACCACCATCATCCAAGAACTGATATATTAGAATGACTAAAGATTTTATACTGATTACCATGAAAAAAGTTTTATGCCAAGCAATCTTACTGGTAATAATCTTTTCAAAGATTTCTATTTGAAAAATAAACATTTTCTCTAACATACATATTTACATAGATATAGCCTTACTCACCAACCATTTTCATTTTCACGTTTGGATAGTATCTGTTCCTTATCCACAGAAACATTACAGGAAACACCTAGAAAGAATAATGATGTATTAATGTGGTTTGTTATAATAGACATGCAGACATTTAGAGAACTTCTAATTCAACTTTTATCTTAGAACCCAGAGGCCATTAAAAATAAGAGCCCAAAGTCACACATACACAAAGGGTGGTTTAAAACTAACTGTAGAGGGATCTTCTGGAAAAGGATGGCAGAATAAGAGTTATTTCCTTCCCTCCCCCAGAAAAACCATTGAAATTAACAAATTAATCAAGTTAGAAAATTCAACTGACAGTAAAACTCAACTCACACACTACCATGAATACCTGCCAGGTACAGTAAAATTGTGATCAAAACCAAGGAAGATGCTAAAAGCTAATGCACACATTTCCAGATCTCAAATGCAGAACCCATTTCTCTAGAAGTAATTGAGAGCGTCTCAGGAAGCCAGCCAAAATCTTTTAGACCACAATTTGGCCAGGTGTCACAGCTGAACCCCAGAAGAAACATTCCTAGAGGATCCAGGTCCAGGATACACTAAAGCAGGGGATGGGAGCTGGAGGGAAGTGAAGAAGGGACATCAGACCTAAAACGGCCAACACAGACTCTTGATTTCACCTCCTCCTACAGTCTACCTTAATTCGGTAAATTCCACCTCCACCGATCCATTTGCTCAGATTAGAAACCAGGGTGTCTTCCTTGATTCTTCATCTCTTCATCCCACTCTCCCATACCCACTACGCTAATTAGTCCTGTCAGTTCTACCTCACAACTCTCACTCTAGCCCCCAAACCACCGCCACCTCCTCCTGCCTGGACTACTGCACTAGCTCCTGACTGACCTCCCACTTCCGTGCTTATTCTTCCCTTCGATGCTTCCTCCAAATTAAAATCTGGGTCATATCACACCCGTGCTTAAATGCCTCACTCACTAGAACAGATTCCCATCATAGAACAGCCTACAAGGCCCTGAATTTTCAGGCCCTATCCTTCTAAGTCCTATCTTTATTCTACTCTTCTGCACTAGCTGCTCCCTGTGCCTGGAAAAAGCAAAGAGCATGATCCCAGAATTGTACATACAACCAAGCTGCCATTATGTATAAAGACAAGAGAAAGATATTTTCAAGCACTCAAACTTGATGTTTTGAGGATGGGGAGATCACTGATGACAATTAATCAAATAAACAGCTGAGGAATGAGAAAGCTATTAATAAGCTTTCTTATGTTATTAAGAGTCCTGGAGCTGAGAAATCAGTTCACATAAATGTTATATTAAAGCTAAATGATCATACTATGGCTACAGAATAGTATGTAGGTGTTAAAAATCTTGACAAAAATAATTCAATTAACTCAAACTGGAGCAGGAGGGAATGGAAATTAATCCGAGAGTTCAATTTTTAAATCTTTCATCGGAGGAGGGGTGTTAAGTCAATTTGTAAAATCCCCATTTTACAGAGTAGGAAATGAGGCACAGAGAGGCTAAATAGCTTGCCCAAAGAGACACAGCTAGTAAGTGGCAAGGCAGGATTCAAACCCAAGTAGTAGAGGGGGTTATCACCACGCTATATTACCTGTCAGCAAGGGTACAATAAGTATCTGGTAAAATCGTGAAGTATTTCTATATACATCAATATGGAAAAATATTCAGAATGTGTGGAATAAAAAAAGTAGGGATGCTTAACAGTATAAATAATATAATCTCAAGAGCTTTTTTAAATTTTACATATTTAAATATGCTCATACACACATGGAGCATATCTGACGTATGAATGAGAATAAGGCATGTTAACTTGGAGGCTATGACAGTATCAGGGTCAAGGGGATAAATCTTTTTTTACTTTTACACCCTTCTGCACTATTTGATTACAATAGGTCAAAAGGGTAATCACAATGAATTATTACTATGGGAAATGCATATTCTTAGGCTCATGTTTAACAACTGAAAGGGACCCAGCTAATGCTAATGAACTGATGCATCCTTACGGAAAACAGCAGGTACCAAAAAGTTTCAGGTAACTGGTGTACACTGGTGCTTCCTTTCTTCCCAGTATTTTATTCCAGGAAGGAAACCATTTCATGAATGTAATAAACTGGTGGTGAATTTGTCACCAAAATATTTATAGAATTCAAAAAGGGCATAAACTTCAACTTGAAAACCACAAGCCCAAAAAGAATAGCCATTTTTATTTTTACACCAATTCAGAAAAAACATGTGAACCATTCCCCTAAATACTATGAAAGCAACAAAACAAGGGAAGGGGGAGGGGAGCATACAAACTACTGGTAGGGCAGAGATTAAAAGCTAGAACTCCTGCCTTCCTCTCCAATTTTGATGGGGTTATTGGTTTCCTTTTTAAAAAAATTTTTTAAAAAATTTTGATAGCATTGTGTTCTGTCTTTTCTACGGTCGAAACACTTCAGATTGTAAAGGCTGCTGCTGATACAACTAATAAGTGAGAAATCAATCCTGACACCCCTTGCAGGGAGCGGGTAACTGAATAGCTTAATTTCCTAAATAAGCAATTTGCAATATTATTTACCATTTAACGGCCCACTGATTTCTGTAGGGAGTAATAAAGAGTGGCTATATCCCAAATGCTTACAATTCAGTTGATCATTTTTTTACCGAATAATGCTCACAACTCTGCTGATTTAATCGCTACTGAGCAATAGATGGGGGACCCCAGAAAAGGACCTGCCACTCGTGAGCCCAAAGTGCAGGGGTGACCCTCTTTCTCCTGCTATTTTCCTGAGACAGCGCAACCTCTTAGATTTTTCTGCTTGTAAAGACCCTGGGTAGCCCCAAAGCACCTACCCCACCCCGCATACTACAGGGCCGCCCAGGTGCGGCACAGCTGGAAGGAGGCAGCCCCCTAAGTCCCACCCCACTCTCAACCCCTCAACTGACAGCGCAGCAGGATACAGTTGGTGTCCTCTTGACTGGTCACCCAGCTCAATGAGTCACCCAGTGGTCGTCGGCATCTGGAGCACAAAAAAACCAGCGGTCTGTCTTCCTCCTCCGCGGGCTCCGCAGCCTCCTGGCGCTGCGTCCTTTCTGCGCAGGCCACAGACGCGTCCCCGCTCAAAGAGTTCCACATGTTCGTCCACTTCTGCTGCAGCGTGTGGCGGCTTGAATCTTCCGAGAGTCGCTTGTTTAATAGCGAGGGATCGCTCCACGTGCCCTTGTCGCCGCTCGCACAGCTGCCACATGCGCAGCAGGTGGAGGAGCATTCTTTGCAACTATCCCGCGACCAAACACCCGCCATTACCTACAAATCGCCCGCGCCGCGAAGCACCACGGGAGAAAAAACGCCTCCGCGCATGCGTGGGGCGTGGCGAGACGACGGAGGCCAAGAAGGGGCCGCGGCATTAGGGGCGGGGCCTGAGGGAGGAGAGACGGGCGAGCAGGCCGCTAGTGCGCATGCTCGCTGTCGGGCTGAGCTAGACCTTCGCTGCGCCTGCGTCAGGTGTTTCGTCGTTTAAAAATTGAGGTTGCTGGAGTTGTGACCGTTTACTTGAGCAGCCACTCACGTAGGAGAGGCAGTGTCTTTGATAGAGTTACGCGCCCCAGACTGACTTACCAACCGCTGACCGAGACCTTCACTGTGGTTGCTAAAGCGAGTGTGTCGTCCCCAATAGCACCCAGAGATAGAGGAGTTGGGGCTCATCTGCTTTCTATGGCCTCGTCTGTCCCCGAGATGTTACGGCCCTTCAAACTTTAGCGTGCTTAAGAATCACCTGGGAGCTGGTTAAAACAGATTGCTGGGCCCTACCTACCGTCCCAGATCTGGTTCAATGGGTTGGTGGGCTCAAGAATTTGCCTTTCTAACAAGCTCCCAGGTAATACCGATTTTGTCAATATTGGGAGCTCCACGTTTCATAGCACGGCTCTAATTTGTCTGCCAAATTTTCTTGAGGTGGAAAAAAACAGGGGATTGGGGGAAGCCACCCCATCACACGTTCCCTTTGTGCTGGAACGAGACCCTGGAAAGGGCCCCAGATTGAAGCCAGCCCTGCAAGGAAAAGGCTGAAGAAGCACGTGTGTGCCCCAGCACCGTTGCAGGAAAGCATGGCAGTGCCTCTGCTGTCTGGATCCCGGAGCCACTCGCCCCTTGCACGAAGCATCCCTTCTGTGTGATAAGCACACACTTCCTCAGCTGCCCCAGAAAGCCAGGCTCTGACTTTAAAACCACAAATCATGGCGAGAAAGGCTGATGGGGAGCTGACCAGGTGCATTGTGGGCAACTTGGCAGTATATCTGGAAAGAAAGGTGCTCCCCAGGACAGGGTCTGCTCATACGACCCTTTGGGTGTGCCCTGAGTCACTACCCACTTGGCTTGGTCAGATAAACTACATACATTTTACTTCCAATTTTAGTGTCCCTGGCTTTGGAGTCAGAAACCTGGGGTTGATCTACCCTTCCACAAGGTAGTAACCAAGGTTGTAACATTGTAGAAAACTGGAAAGGCTATTTGCCTTCCCTAGGTCTGATTCTTCAAAGATTAAGTGGGTCAGTACTGCAACGGGGTTGGTATGAAGATCAAGAGATGTAATATGCATGAAAATACTTTAGTTCACCATGCCCTTGCTAATTAGCTTCCAACTGGAGGAAAGTGCTTCAGATATTTCAGGTTTTTATTTCACCCACAGAATTGCCTTCCCTCCTTTTGCTTCTTTTGTGCAGGCGAGCCTGACCTCCCTGGACTGCTGCTGTCAAGCAAAAACGCTCTGGTACAAGGTTTGTAAAACCTACATATGTTCTTTAAGTAAGTGGGTAGTCATCTCGGAATTTAAGGGATGATCTCTTTGCCTCAGACTTTGGGTTCCCATTGGCAACACTTAAATTTTCTAGTAGTCTGTCCCAGTAAAGAAGAAATGCAAAGCTGAGATGCCTGAGCAGTTTCTCACCAATACACTTTTGCCTTGGTGAGCCTATTCCTCCATTAATAATAATAATAATAATTATTATTATTATTACATTTTACAATTGTATTGTTATAAAGACTAATGTATAAATATTATATGTTAAATCATTTTCTTTGACCTAAAAGTTTATTTTTTCTTCTGATTTCAAAAGAAATTAAAATATTTTCATGGGGACCTAAAATTATACCATGGGCCCTAGGCACCGTGCCTAATAGAGAAGTCAGCCGCAGTGCAAACAAACTCCTCTATAGTTCAAGTATTATGAATATGTAATATTTAGATACCCACAAAGTCATATTTTATGTGGGGACAAAGTGAGATGCTTGAGTAAGATGACCTTGGACCGGGAGGTTTTATTGGGCAACCTGGACAGCCATTCCCATTCTTCCTCTTAGTTATACAACTAGGAGGTTTGGATAAGAGTGAATCAAGCCATCATCACGTCCACTACCATCACCACCAATTCTAGGAATGGGTCCCCAGAGGTTTAACCCAATCTGGATAACCCATCTCTCTTCCATAGTCATTGATGGCTTCTCCCCCAGTCTTAAGGAACCAATTACAGGTTCCCAGGTGTTTGGGGACACAGTGACCAGCAGGAAAGGCTGGCTATTGAGCTGTTTTAGTGGCACAACAAAGGTGAGCCAAGTAAGTTGTCAACCAGATGCGAACTTTTCTGGTGGATAGGTCACCTACAATCTTAAGTTCTGCCTAAGAAGATAATCTGGAAGGATGAAGATTCTCTAGCAGCAAGCATCCACGTGTGAAAGGGACTCTGGAGAACCAAGACTTGGGGGAGCGGCCAGCCCCAGGGGAGACCTTCCTGGGTCGTGGGTGTGCAGCTGGGAGTGGGAGTGCACGGAATTTCTAAGGGGCAGTAGAGAGAGTTGAGTCTGACCATGCCAGGCCAGAGGGTGCAAAACCAGATTGTAATAGAACCAGTTCAAATGAAAACTACTCTGACTGCTTTGTCCCCTATTTTAACCTAGGAATGGAAATAGAAGGGAACCGGTGAAGTGAGAAAACAAAGCCAGCCACACACCCTTCCCCCACTAGAGGCAGGGGCCTACCTACCTGTCCTACCTGGGGCAGGAGGACAGTTCTTATCCTGGAGTGAAGACTGCAGTATTGATCAACGTGATGGATTGGATACTATCATTCTGTCATTGCTATTCTGTTTGTAAATAAAGTGGCTGCGGAATCGTCTTCTCCCTAAGAGGGTACTCAAATTCTGATAATATGAGGAGAAATTCTTTACAAAACATCAGATAACAAAGAGAACCTCGAGGGATAATGCGGGAACCCAAGTTAACAGCATTGGAGCTGATAACACCCTTTCCTTGTCCCAAAGGGATATGGAGAGGGAGAGGTTACAAGAACCCAGAATGAAAAAGAGTTGTGAAGAACAGACCACCTTGAGTGGATCACCCTTCCATCAAAGGACACCGCCAGATGAGGTGACCTCACAGGGAGGGAGGCAGGAGATTAAATTCCCGGACCTTGTTCTCATCCCTCCCTTCAGTTTCTTTCTGGAGCTCCCCGTTGTCCAAATCCAGCTGCAGTCCAGAGGGCACAGAGCATATCGATGTGATGGACGTGAGTCAGGATGGAGAGCGGATCTGGAGGGGCAAACAGAGGAACCCCATGCACAGACTGCCCCTGTCTTCATCCAGGGCCACCAGATAGGTTCTAAGGACACGGTAGAAAGCAAAATTCAAAATAGAGTTCCATTTTGATTTCATCCTTCAATCCTTCTTGGCCAACATACCTGTTACTTGGACTACCTGATTGAACCCTCATTTCTGGCTGGGTTTAAAAGCCTTGGTGTAAATAAACACCAAATGCTAGTCTGATTTAATATCAGTGGCTAGCACTAGGGGAGGGACGGAGAGGGAGAGGGAGGAAGACAAACTGCAACCAGGGGAGAGAAGGAACAGAAAAAAAGGGGGAGAAGAAAAAAACGAGACCTTGATAATTTTGCTGGAAGAATTTATGGCTTTTTAAAAGATCTCTAGCAATTTGGGGAACATAGGAAATTAATGGCTACTGATTACAATCATGGACTAGATTTTAATTGCCTGCACTTCTTTACAGTTACCCATAAGAATGACAATGAATTGTGATTATAGGTCTCTGGAAGTCAGTCGTCTGTTCCCTTTAGTAGTTAGAGAGTTGGCTGCAGCTGCATTTGAGGACCATTTGGTCCAACTCTTAGTGGTAGAGATATGTCTGGGAGCCAAATGGCACCCGCAGCCGCCTTCCTGACCAGCTGGCACCAAGAGAATGCCATGCTGCACACTGAGCCCCAAGGGACCTTCTGCCATAATCAGAGCCTTTCTTAGGGGGAGAAAATGTGCTGTGGGAAAAGTACGGTAAGATATTTATATCTGTGTTCTAGGGGTGTAACAATGACTACAGGAATATGCTTCATCTTTTTAAAAATCCTCGGAGGCAGGATATTCTTTAAATAGTTCTGTTTCCCTCTCCTAGTAAATGTGTGGAATCACGATTTTCCGGTCTTTAACAGAGATATCTAATTCTCCTGCAAGTTAAAAAAGAATGAGAAGAACATGTGATTTTCAGGGGAAAAAAAATCATAATATATTTGAGCTGGGACAGGGATGCTTAATCCTCACTCTATAAATAGGAAAGCTGAGATCCGGTGTGGTTCAGAAGTCATGGATCTAGTTAGCAGCACAGATTAGCGGACATCTGGGCTGTTGTATGTCTAGCACCCTTTCCCTCTTCTTGGGAAAAGTACTCCACCTTTCTGCCCCGCTCCAGCAGTGTGGCTGTGGGTCGGGGGTGCTTCCCATCTCCAAGGTGTTCACCACTCCCATCCCATCCCAGAGGTAGGCTATGTCCTAGTTCTGATCAGTCTTAGCCATCACCTTCCTGGCCCCATCTCTAGGTTCTAGGAGCAGGTACCAGAATTAGCCAGTACAATTCCATCTCTGGAACTTTTTAATGCCAAAGCTCGGAGGGAGTGTTCTCTGCTCACCCTCGCCTCTTAAATCGTGATCCCAGAGCTGTCATCAGTCATGTCTTCAACTGTGTGGAACAGCCTGGCAGGTAATGATTCTCAGAAGCACGATGTGAGATTGAGAGAAACCGCAGCACCCCAGTTTCCACTGCCCTGTTTCCTGTTTGTTAGCACCCCTCACTGCACGTTCCCATAATCCCCACTGGTGTTTAAGCAAGTTAAAATTGGATTTCTGTCATTTACTTCCAAGAGTCCTGACAGATACATAGATTTCAGTCCAGAACTGTAGTCTCTGAACCCTAAGTATAGCGGTCACACAACTGCACCAAATTGTTGAAATATAACTTTATACATTTGATGCTGCCTTGTATTTCTCAAAATATATTCTTTCAAAAAGGCTAGCTCTGGAGGATAATAATATCATGTAAGGAAATAATATATTTCCAGTATAAAGTTCTTAAGTCAGCCCCTCACTTCCTTTTGAGGCACTCTTTTGTTTCTCTCTTAGTTTTTTTTTTTTTTTTTCTATTTTTCTGGATACAAGCAGAGGAAGGTCTCAATCAGGGCATAATAGTTTTTATCACCTATACCAAACGCCTATGAATCTCCCTTTTAACTAAGAAGATGCTCTCTAAACTCAACACATATTGATCATAACGTGAGGGCTGAATCTGGAATAATACTAGTAAGACCTTAAGTCAAATTATGCATCTTTCAAGAGATTTGAGAAAATGTGGTATGCACAGCAGAAGTACTAGAAGATGAAGTTTAATAAAATTCACAGAATATAGAATAAAATAACTATAAAATGTAAAAAGGGCGGGGGAGATAAGAGGCATAGGCAAATCAGTTTGGAAAGTCCAACCTCTAACTAATAGGTGGTTCAAATAGACAAAAAATAAAGGAGAAGAAATTGTCAAAGAAATAATACAATATAATTTCTCAGAGGTAAAAGATATGACTCTACAGATGGAAAGGATATACCAACTGGCCAGAACAAGGAATGAAATAATCTCACACTAAGACTGAGCATTGTAAAAGCGGAGAACTCTAACCTGCAGAGAAAATTCCAACGTCTCAAAGAGGGGAGCGAAGTGCAAGAATCAGAGCGGCATTAGATTTCTAATCAGCAGCTCAAGAAGCTGGAAAGTTCAAAATTCAGAAGGTAAGTAATTTCCAGACTAGAATGATATACCCACTCAAGTCATGATCCAGGCACGGTTGACATTTGCAGACATAAATAAGCTTCAAAAGTGTATCTTCAACTTATCTTTTCTTATTTGGAAACGCACTGCAACAAGAGCTGTGAGATGGGACGTCACAGTAAAAGAAAAGCAAATGTTTCACATGTGAAAAGACTCGCTACCGCACTTATGTTTAAACTATGCTGGAAACCAATGGCTCACCTATCAGTCTGGACAAATTCAGAAGTTTGACAGCATAACGTGCTGTCCAGGCTCTCGCCTAAGAAAACAGGGAGTTGTATACACTGCTGATAGGTACGTAAGGTATTATAACTTCTATGGAAAGGAATTTGGCGATACCTAATGCCTGACATATGTACGTATCCTTTGACACACAATTCTCACTTTCAGAAATCAATTCCGGAAATATGATAAAAACATAAACATAAGGCATTGCAGCACTATTGGCAACAGCAAAGACTAAAAACAACCCAAACACCTACCACTGGGAACTGGATGAGTAAGTTGTAGTAGAAGGAATGATGGGATATGATCACCATTTTTACAGGGTAAAATGCACTAAACGATTTCAGCAATGACCATCACTGGCTGGTAATGTCACAAAAAATAGGGACAAGTAGACATTACGTGCCTCTTGAGGGAAGGACATCACACCAATCTGAGGCATTCTTGCCAAAAAAACAAAAAACAAAAAAAAAAACCTAAATCTGATTCAGCCTCTAGATCTAACGTCACTTTCTAGGAAATATATGGCCTAGGGAACATGGCTAACATCACCGTGGGATCCAATGGCAAACTCGTCAGGGCAAATAACCCATTTCCTCTACAAATAAATTATAAGTTCAGAAAGAAAAAAAAAAAAACACTAAGGAGAGGAAACCTATATGTTTAACAAAACTTCAGAGTCATCACCAAATGCAATGCGTGTATCTTCTTTGCTCCTGATTTGAGCAAATTAATTATAAAAGAAATAATGAGACAAACAGGAAAAATTTGAACATTGGCTAGATATTCGATGCAATTAAATAATTAGTATTAATTTTTAGGTGGGATAACGTTATGGTTTTATTTTTTTTTTAATTCTCCTTCAGAGATACATACTGAAATATTTACAGATAAAATGATATATTTAGAATTTGCTTCGCAGTACCCAGAACGGGAGCAGGCAGGAGTGCAGATAAAAGTACATTAGCTACAGCCTGATCATCGTTGAAGCTGAGTGGTGGTTACATGGAGTTTCATTATGATATTCTTACTGCTTTTGCAAATATTTGAAATTGTCTATGATAAAAATTTATTTTTTTAAAGTCATGCAAATTTTGCATTTACATATAGGTAGGTAGGTAGGTAGGTAGATAGATAGATAGATAGATAGATAGATAGATAGATAGATAAACCTATGTCTGTTTCAACATTAAAATGTAACTTTATACCAAAACTCATTGAAAAAAATGGACACTCCGGAGAGAAGTGCTGTTTATTTTAAAGATTTCTACATACCCACAATATGACATTTTTTGCCCCATGTAATAGGCTGAATAATATCCCCCCTGGCTCCCCAATATCCACATCCTAATTCCTGGATGTTGCTGTGAATGTTACTTTATATGGCAAGAGGGACTTTGCAGATGTGACTAGATTAAGGATTTTGAGATGGGGAGATTATTCTGGATTATCTGGGTGAGTCCAGTATAATCGTTAGTATCTTTATAAGAGATTTGACTACAGAAGAAGGTCAGGTGACAACGGAATCCAGGCAGGAAAAGGCAATGTGTTGCAGGACTACGGGCCAGGGCAGGAGGACAGCTTCCAGGAGCTAGAAAAGGCAAGGAAACATTCTCCCCACCCCGGGCCACCAGAAGGAGCCAGCCCTGGCAGCACCTTAATATGACTCCCATAAGACTCGTTGCAAACTTCTGACTTCCAGAACTGTAAGATAATAAATCTGTGTTGTTTTAAGCTGCCCAGCCTGTGATAATTTGTCATGGCAGCCACAGGACACTGCTACACCCCAGCGTGCAGATCCCAGGCACTGAGCAGAGCGCAGAGGCTGCCCCACCTGCCTGCATCCCAGCTCTCTGAGCGGACCATGGGGCTGCCAACACCCGAGGCAGAGTATTTTGAGAATCACATAAACCACAGTGGCTGGCTCAGGTCATTGTTCAATAAACATTTGTTTTCTTTCCTTTCTAGGTCTCTCCCTTCTACCTTGTCCTCTGTGCTCAATTTGTAGTCACAATGACAGCTAACAAGCGTGCACATTTCCTGTAAAAGAAACACCCTAGAAAAAATAACTTTACCTTCAAGCTTTGGGTTATAAATTAAAGTGGGATGAAAAACAATGCTTACGGTCAAGGTCTTCGAGGTATTTGTTAATATAAATGTGTCATTATTATCTCAGATAGTTGGCCTTCATGGGAGTATGCTCACTAATGTCAGAGGGGAGGGTTCTTTTAAATTTGTTTTTTTTTTTTTTTTTACCAGGGAACTTTCATGGGCATTTTATAGTCAAGATTATTACCAGACCAATAAATTCATTTTAACAATCAAAATTTGTCAGGTTGAAGTGAAAATTCCAAACAAATGGAATTCAATTCAATTCGATTCGATTGGCAAATGTAGCAGGGAAGGAAGCCAGGAGGGGAGGAAGGGAGGAAGGGAAGAAAGGGGAGAAGGTAGGATGGTTAACTTTGTCAGCTTGATTTTTGGAATACGGGTGCCCAGAAATCTGGTAACACACTATTTCTGGGTGTGTCTGTGAGGATGTTTCCGGAAGAGATTAGCCTTTGAATCCGTGGACTGAGCAAAGCAGATGACCCTCCCCGGCGTGGGTGGGCAATGTTCAGTTTATCAAGGGCTTGAATAGAACAAAAAGATTGAATCCACTCTCTGCCTGACTTCTCGATCTGGAACACTGGTATATTCTCCCGCCTGGTTCTCAGGCTTCAGACTCAGACAGAAACTATACCATCGGCTCTGGCTCTTAGGCCTTCAAACTGCACCACTGGTTTGACTAGGCGTCCAACTTGCAGACAGCAGCTTGTGGTTCTTCTCAGCCTCCATAATTATGTGAGTCAATTCCTTATAATAATATTCCTCTGCGTGTGTGTGTGTGTGTGCGTGTGTGTGTGTGTGTCTGTGCACGCGCGTACCCATATACGTGGGTGTGGGCACATGCTGGAGGATGGTGATGGTAGCTGGAGGTTGGGTAGAGTTTTTACTAGAGGTTTTCTAGGAAGGGCAGACAGGGAGCTGCAGAACATGAACAGCTGAAGGCAAGAAATAAAAGGGATTTGTTTGCATCCAAGGTTGGCATTGTACGTAGAAAGTAATGGAATGGATTAAGACAGAGAGAAAGGAGAGAGGGAAGGGAATATGGGCAAGTTGGAGAATGAGAAATGAGAAAATAAGAATGATGAGATAGGGAGAAAGGCCGCACTTGCTGGCAGGTGAAAATAATAGCTCGTATTAATGTAATGAGTGCCTACTATGGACAAGGTGTCGCTCTAAGTACTGGGCCTGGATGTTCTCGTTTATACTCCCAACCATCCCAGGAGAAACATGTAATGGTCATGCCCATTTCACAGATGAGGAAAACCAGCTACAGAGAGGTAAGTCACTTGTCCAGGGCCACACTCCTGGTGGAAGGTGGAGACAGCATTCAGAGTAGGCCGTCTGGCGCCAGACTCCACGCCTGTGCCCCGACCACTCGACTGCCCCTTCACTAAGCACCCTTGGGAGGCATGGGCACAGCGGCATCTACAGCAATGTCTGGAAGTACAGGGTGCATGCAGAGTGCAGGGACTGGGTTGCCGAGTGAACATTTCACCCTGAATTTTGGAAATCCAGGAGCTTCTTTCTCCCTTTCTAATCAACCGAACTGCCTCAGTGGCTCAGGGAGAATGGCCTCTGCAGGATGCTTCAGGCACAGCAGGACTGCCTGCCAAGGATCAAAGCCAGCAGACAGCCTTAAGTTATCCGGGTTGGCGGTCTACATTGTCGATGCTCAGCTTTACTCTGGCAGTGTAGAGCTGAATCGAGAATACTAGAAAGTTGGTATATTGGAGGGGAAGGCCCCGTAATTCTATGTATTTTAATTTCCTAACTAATTTTCAATGGCTTAATTCTGGGGCTCCTCTCTCGTTTAGTCCTACTCATTCCAAATACTTGAAATGTTCCTCTCAACTGTGCCTGTGGCTCTTAGAAAAGTGATGATGTATGACTTTGGAGACGGGCCCTACAGAAACCCAGAAGAATCTTCGTCACGCTTGTCATTAGCCAAGGGCTGGGTGAACCCTGGGGCTCTGTTTCCCAAGAGCTCAATCCACGTGAGATTGTGGCCCAGGCAAACAACCTCACCAGTCCGAATAAATGCAGCTGACTGGCTGGTTCCTGGGGGCTTACATAAAAGCTGGGAGGTGTACTCAATGAGGGCGGGGAGGTGGGGGTCCTTTGGTTTAATGAATTGGCTGTGCGTACATGAGAGAGGTTGCAAGTTCAGGGCCGACATCACTCAATTCATACCCTCAAATAATGAGTGTAAGCCCGTGATTTGCTGGTTGCTTAATAGCACCAAATATTTCCTTAATGTAAGCCAAGGGCACCACTAGCCTTTTGTCTGGGTATTACTAACCGTTTAAGTATTTAAGGCAAAAAGCGATTGTCCTTTCTAGGCTATTCGGCATCTTGTCTGTCAAGGGGCCCCGGGGATCGGTTTCCTGTCCTTACGCGGAGGGGCGACCAGAGCTGCCCGGAGACACGGCCTCCAGCCTCGCAGGCAGCTGTTTGTTTTGGAGTCTTCTCAAGAAGGGGCAGGATGGAAAGCTCTCCTCGTGTGCTGAGCCATCAGGCCCACCCCTGACCTTTCTCCCAGCCAATGGCCCTCATCCGTGGGCAGGCCTTGAGCCTGGAGACCGACAGACACACTTAGATGATTTTACAGGAAATTTCACAGTTGGCCAGTGTCCTCCGAGGACTTGGAGCAGCTCTGGATGCTCCGCCTGCCAGTGCCACAGATATGGCCAACAGGACCAATGCCTCCGCCCTGTACTACAGCTTTGAATACTACCTGGACTACCTGGACCTCATCCCTGTGGATGAGAAGAAGCTGAGAGCCAACAAACGTGAGTCTTGATCGGGGGAAGCCGGCCAGGCAGAGGCATGGGGTTGGTCCCAATGATTCTCTCTCTATTCACTTTCTAACTCCAACAGCCGCCTCAGGTAAGCCTGAACGTAACCACAGGTAAGCTCTGCACTCAGAGACAGGGGTAAAAGAGTACCTGTTACCTTCTGTAGTAGGTTTGGAACTAATCTCCTACGAAACTAAGACACTCTGGGAGCAGAATATGCTTTTGAGATAGAGTTCTTGATCGAGTTTCATTTGTCTGGGGTTCCAGTAAGTGAGGTAAGTTTCTTTACAGTGTAGATTTGGGGTTCTCTGTTGTTTGTGTGCAGATTTGAGAGAGGGCTATTTTGTCTGTCCCTCCTAAGATGTGTGACTTAGTAATTTCTCCCAAATACCAACCGATGTTTAATCTTCGTGGTCTCAAGGAGGACAACCAGAATGAGTTAGCATCCTTTGCTCATCTTCCTTCCCATCTTAATCTCTTGGGTAATATGGAACTTCATGAACAGTCTTCTCTGATTATTCCAGCTACTCGGTCAAGATAACAAGTTAGCTGAGGAACCAAGCATGAAAAACAGAACAAGACCAGTCTCGGCCCTGGGAACCCATCCTCTGCCTATCCCAAAGTCTCGAGTTCCTTGGCTGTTTCTTGCCCCACAGCCACACGATATGTCTGTTAAAAAGAAAATGCAGTCCCTAGAGGGAACAGGATGACTTTCACATGAAAGGAAAGACAGTCTGTTGCACACCAGCTCAAAAGGGAAGTCGTTCAGATGCTGTCATGTAATAAAAGGGGTCAGAGCCCTGGCGGAGGCCGGGGGTGTCTTGTTAGGAAGCGTTCCCATTTCCAGTTCCATTCACAACTTCCAGAGTCAAATGCGGGGCACCCATCCGTGTTTGCGGAGGGCTTACTCTGTCCCCAGCACTGTGCAAAAGCTTTGGGGACTTTGAGATATTCGGAGTGTGTTTTCTGATGCAAGGTACGTAATCATGAAATTAAAAGGCGGATTTTTGCACATACAGCTCTCAATAGAGAAGACATATAGTAAAAGGGAGCAAGTGTCAGGGTTGAAATAAAAGCCTACTCATACATACTGTCAAAAGTTCAGAACTCTAGGATACATACTGATCTGGACAAAACGTAAATTTGCATGTACGGAAATGTTGTTGTTGTTGTTTTAATTAACCCAAATTAAATTAAATTAAATTCTGGACCAGCTTCAGACACGCCCATGCTCTGTGTGCCAGTCACCCGGCTCCGTCACCACCTGAGCTCCAAAGCTTCTCCTCGCTGTTTTGGGTTGGGGACTGTTGGCAACTTTAGAATCTTAGAACCCACAGTCTCAACCTTTGCCCTCCCCCTGCCCCACAAACGACTTCCATTTCTGGGAAAAGTGGCTGATATTCTCTAAGTCGCGTGTGAGGTTTGAGAAGATGTTCTTCCTTGCACATGTGAGCTAGTGTTGGAAGTTTACAGCCTGTATAGAAATGAGGTCAAATGAGATAAACTCCCAAACCCAGTAAAGACCATCTCAGTGAAGAAATTTGACAGGAAGCCAGTTGGTTCCCTCCCCGAAGAAATACTGTAGGTGTTGGGGGCTTTTGACACCCACAGAGAGAGGCCAGCTGCTGCCCTCCCCCCATGAAGAATAAACATCTATTGGTATTTTCATAGAAATTATTCAAGTTATACATTTTAAGGGATGGACAAAATAACTCTTCCAAATCTGCATACAGATGATGGAAAACATGAAATCTACAATTTGAAGAAACTCATCCAACTTATTGGAACCCAAAACGAATACATTAAACTCTATGAAGAAATCCATTGTAAAAGGATATTCTATTTGAAAAGTGTCCTTGTTTCTCAGAAAGTTAATTCTAAATTTAATACAAAAGGTATCAGATACCATTTTACACCCAAACCCATAGATGCCAGGAGGTCTTCAGCACCCACAGAGAGAGGGGCCCCTCTGGCTTCCTTTATTCCTGTGTGTATCCCAGGTGTCCTAGGCTTCAAGTCTTATCTGAATTTAATTTCTGTTTTCTGTGGAAAAGAAGTTTGGGGTTAAACAAATGCTCTATCTCCAGGGCGTTCAAGCCCCGAAGAGATAGTTGTCTAGTTTTTTTCTGGGGGACCAAGCGGGAGGCAGTGACAATGTAGAGGCCAGGTGCATGGACTCTCGGGCCACTTGGCTGGAGTTCACACCTGAGCTCTGCCACTGACACCCTGAGTGTGGGCGAATAAGTTACTAAGGACGGGCCAGCACCAGGAGGAGGACATTAGAACCCATTTCTCAATGGGAGAAGTGCTAACATTTTGAGACAGCCTTTAATTCACCATGAACAAGAAAAATACGGCAGGTGGCAATATGTGCTCCACAGATAAATGAAACAGGTGTTGGCGTCGGAGGAGAGCTGGGGCCCACGGAGGGATTGTGGCCTTGACTAGGGTGGTCAGTGGAGGCCGCCCCAAGGTAACCCGAGAGGAGGTGACAGACAGGCCTCGAGGATGTCTCTGGAAGGAGGCTTCCAAGGAGCGGGGACACCAAGGGCAAAGGATCCGAGGCTGGGGGGGGGGTGGGGTGGGCGGTGCCTGGCGTATTCCAGGAATGACAGATTTCAGGTACTCTGGTTTTGAAAATACCTTTTCCTTATGGTTTTGAAAATATCCTTCGCTCTTAAAATGGAAACCACTTTATTATTTCCTAAGTCAACACAAACCATCCATCAATAAGGGAAAAAAAAAAATAGAACTATGGGCAAGGGATATGAAAAGACAACAAAAGAAGAGGAAACTCAAATGGCCAGGGATGAGGAGAAAATGCTCAGCTTCACCAGCAATCAGGGGAAAGCGCTGGGAACAGCGAGATGCCGTTTCCCACCCCCGGGACGAGCAAACCCCAAAAAGACTGACGTCGGAAGTGCTGGCGTAGGAAGGAGAGGCATTAGCACTGTCCTGTGCCGCCCATGGGATGAAAACTGGGTCCGTGATTTTGAAGAGCGACAAAGACCCGAAAAGCCGAAGACGCGGATAAAGCCACAGAAGGACGCGGTGGGGCCTGGGGCCCCGAGAAGCTGCGCGACTTGCTCAAGGGCGCCCAGCAACGTAGTCACAGAACTGGGATTCAAATCCCAGGCTCCGATGTGGTGGGACCCTTCCCAGGACGCTCGTTGTGATCCCTGGGCAGATTCTCAGCAGAAGGAGGGGTCCGGCAGAGCGGGGACTTCGGCCCGTGTTGCCCTCTCCATTCCGGCTCCTGGATCGAGCCCGGCACGTATCAGGCAGACATAAATCTCTGTGGAATGAATGAATAAATGAACTGATGTGAAGTAGGCCACTCTTGCATGCATTATTCATTCTCATGATGAATACCTGTGTCCGTCATCAATTTATACCCTGTCAGCTCTGAATTTATACCCTCCACACATGCGCTAATAAAAGACGAAATTTCTTGAAAGTGAGCACAGTGTAAAGCTTTCTCCAGAGAGGGCTCTGGAGGGCACTGCGGGAGGGCCGGAGTTGGGGTGGGGGTCCGCAGTAGGGATAGGAGATCCTCTGGCGGAACCAGCCCCAGTCCCTGACCCTCCGATATCTTGCGGCCTTTGTGTGGCAATAACCTCTCTGCAGTCATGTCGACGTGGACCCCAAACCCCTTGTACAGCCTGTGGCGGGTGCGGGGAGGGGTTACAAGCCAAGCGGTTGCTCCTCCACGAGCCCCCGCCAGCAGGACTGTGCCACCCACCAGTCACAGGCCACTCGTCCCTGCCGGTACTCTGAAAGTTGTCTGTGGTTTGTCCGGCGGCCGCAGACTAGCTCGGCCTGGCTAAACCAGCCAACATCTCTGCCATCTGTTGGCCAAAGCACACTTTCTCCAAGGTGTGAACCTCTTCCAAGTTTGTCCGGCTTTGGTGTTACAGGCTGGATTTTGTCCCCTCTCCCAAATTCCTGTGTTGAAGCCCTAACCCCTAGGATCTCAGAATGTCACTGTATTTGGAGGTGGCGCCTTTCTAGAGGTCGTTAAGTTAAAACAAGGTCCTGTGAGTACGCCCGAGTCCAATATGCTGGTGTCCTTATGAGAAGAGGCTACTAACACACAGACACACACAGAGGGAAGACCCTGTGAGGACGCAGTGAGAGGGTGGCCACCTGCCAGCCAAGGAGAGAGGCCTCAGGAGAAACCAATCTGCCAGCACCTTGATCTTGGGCTTCCGGCCTCCAGAAATATGAGGAAAAAAAATTTTTGTTGTTTAAGCCACCCAGTCTGTGGTTCTTGCTTATGGTATCTGTCTTAGTCCGTTCAGGCTGCTATAACAAGATACCACAGACTGAGTGGCTCGCGAACAATAGAATCTTATTTTTCTCAGTTCTGTAGACTGGGAAGTCCAAGGTCAAGACACCACTGTAGTCGCATTTTTGTGAAAGCCCCCTTCCTGTCCTCACATGGTGGAAGGGCTGAGGGAGTTCTCCTCTGGCCTCTTTTATAAAGACCTAATCTCATTCACGAAGTCTCCACCCTCACGACCTAAACACCTCCCAAAGCCTCTACCTCCTAATCCTGTCACAGAGGGCAATAGGATTTAACATACGAATTGAGGGTGGGTGTGAGGGGTATGAACACAAAATTCAGACCATAGCACAGCAGGAGCAAACTAATACACTTGGGTCCTCTCCCGCAGCCCTCGGCCACCTTACAGTTTCCATATGTCTTATCCTCTTTTACCCTAGTTAATAATTCTTCATATTAAGCTTCCCTATTTAACCTACTTTCTGTGTGATTTCTATCTCCTGGTTGGGCCTAGCCTGCTACGATGTCCTTCCAGACCTTTTTCTTCTGCATCTGCCTAAACGCACGAACAGTGCGTTGAAGGAGCAAGTTCATACAGTGCAGAGAGCCACTTTTTCTGTGACTGCCCCTACAAACCAGCTTAGTGGTGCTGGCTCTTTCTGTGCCCCTGGGTGAAAGTTTGAAGCAGGCCTCCTAGCTTCATTGCTCACTCTGAAATTTAAAAAAAGGAAAAAGTCTACCAGTCACTGTGTGTCTAATGTCCAATCCCACAAAAAAGTTTCGAAACTTTAAAAACAACCAACCTTTGAACTTTATGAAAAGTCAGAACTTTCCGCAGCTCGGGGACAGGCGAGCTTCCCTTTTTGTCCTGCCAGCAGCCTTCTCCCCGGCTACTGCTCCATGCTGGTTTGTGACATGTCTTCTTTGGAGCACAAGGGACAGAAAGAGGTGAAGGCAGGAAGGGCAGTGCTTGGCGGGCACTGGTCTGGGTGGGGGTGTCCTCTGTCCCTGTCAGTGAGTCAAGCTGGCTCTTTCTCTCCTGGTGGGGTGCTTTTTTAGATTCCCCCATCAGAGATGATGCTCTCTCCTGCTGGCCTCACGGGACAGCTCTGAGGCCCTGCTCCCGGAGGCCAACCCCCACTGGGACTGGCTCTGTTTGAGGCCCACCTCCCTTTAGGCCGGCCTCAGGCTGCCCCGGAGCTTGCACCTGCCCCTTGCAGACGCCCTCTGCTGGGCCTTGGCCCACCTGCAGCTTTACCGCTTAACAGCTGACAATGACTGCGCAGTCTGTAGTATTCAGACTTTCTTGAGCAGGAGTCAGACTCCAGTTTCCTGCGTCCCACTGACTGCAAAGGACACACATAGAGTTCCCTGGAGCAGCCCCACTGACCCACGGGCAGGGCACCTCCTACCCTCTCTTACAGGACAGAGGAAGTGGAGGACTGCACGCAGCAGACGCTGATTTGCTGCTGTCTGGTTAAGGGTCTGTTTGCTGGCTTGTAGGTGATGGCCACCTTCCCGCTGTGTGCCCACGTGGTCTTTCCTTGGTGTATGACAGTGGAGGGGGTGGGGGTTAGTCCGCTTCTTAGGTCACTGATCCCATCATGAGGGACCCACCCTCATGACCTCTTCTAAACCTAATTACCTTCCAAAGGCCCTGCCTCCAAACTCATCACACTGGGGATTACGGCTTCCACGTATGACTGGGGACACGAACGTTCAGTCCATAGCAGAGCCTTGGTCTTGACTTTCCGCTGAAGCAGACAGTCCACTATGAACATCTCGTCTCCCATATATATTTCAAATAGGATCTGGCTGTTTATGCTGTTTCGTACTCTGATTTTATTTGCTTTGCAATATTTTGTTAAATATTCTTTCACGACTTTGTAACTAGCTGCAGGGTGTTCTAGAGGTTTGTATTTTGGAGATATAGAATGTTTCCAAGAGTTCGCTATTATAAGCAGTGGCCTTGGGGACAGAACAACTTCTATTGTTGTGTGTCAAGCGAAGCCGTCTTGCCTATTTTTGTCCTCAGTATTTCAGTTCAAACAAGTTTACTAAAAATAGGGGGGAAAAACTAAAAAATGCAAAAACTGAGCTATCATCCACACCCTGTGCCACAGTTGTCACTGTGCCATTTTTGTTTCCTGTAGTGATCAGTGTCAGGTGGTTTCAGGAAAGCTCTGTCACATGGCTTCACGAGGTGAGCAAGAGTCTGGATGAGGATGGACGGGAGGTCACTCCACAAAAAGCGGATGACCTTTGCTGACAAATGCAACTGTGTCTCCCCGTCAGTCCCTTTGGGTTGCATCTCCTCCCCAGTCAAACGGATCGGGAAGCATCATATCCCGGCTCTCGGCAGCAGGCACATAAAAGACAGAGAGATGCTGGGAGCGGATCCGTGAGCCAGGGTGCTTGGGGGGGAGACAAGGAGGCAAAGATTTTCTCACAAGAAGGTTGCCTGGGACAGCTGGTTGCAATGTGGCAGGCCAGTCTGGCTTCAACTCTTATGTCACCTCGAGAAGGGAACAAAATAGAAAGAAAAATACCCAGGGCAAATGTGTTAACCTACCAAGCGGGAAGGGTTTTACGGTTTTTGTGTTCGTGCCCACATACTGGAACTTATTCCATCGTGGCTGGGAAAGGAATTGAAAACATCTAGGAGTTTATACATGTTTTCCTGGAGCGTGCAGTGTGGAGTTGAGGTTCTGTGGGTCACCTTTTCTCAGGGACGGCTTGAAATCCACTGTGATTTCGTTACAGGGACTTGACAAGGATTTCTACCCTTGTGATTTTCGTTATGTACCTTCTGACTATTCCCTAGAAAGGCTAAGAATTTCCCCAACACTGTCCAAAAGTGAAAAAAATGTCATTCTGTTTCCTCAGGCCCTGCCTGAACTGTCTGATTCCGTATTTAATCTTTTATTTGTCCCCCTTTCAGAGGCTAAGCTTAGGAGAAAACCACTCCCATATTCCAATCTTAAGTGGCAACACAGATTATTCTAACATGATGAGTCTCCTGACACTGGTCTAATGCTCCCTTGCCGGGGAGCAGCAATATGGATTGACCTCTCTTGGGTAGTTCCTGGCTTTTACACTGTATCATTTACCTTTTGGGTCAATATGTCTTCTTCCTTTCATTATGGGTTAGGAAGAATTTGTGATGGCCCATATTGACTTCCACTGATGCATCACCTCTGGCAGCATCAATAAGAAGGCAGGCTGTTCATCTGCCGCTCTGAGAGCTGGGAGAGGAAAAACAGAAACACACCATAGTCGATCTGCTCTGAACATAACATAGAGAATAAAGTGTAAAGACTGAACAAAGGATCTATATAACTCTCATCTCTCATTCAGAGTAATCGATTTCAGGTTACAGCTTTAACCGTGACTTCTAACTCTTCAGCAAATGGTCAGTGCCATGGGCGTGACATAGCGGTCAGTGAAAGTAATTTTTAACCGAAGAGAATGTTTACCTTGGAACAAAGTTCCCATCAAGGTAGCCCCATGTGGAGGTGCTACACTTGAATGATTCTGTTATTGCTCAAAAACTGCTTAGAACTTTTCTTTTGGAATTTACTTCGGCGGCCACAATGCATTCTATGAAATATCTATGGTGAAAAATTAAGTATATCTTTGAGGGTGGGTTTGCTTTTGGGAAATAATTAAGAATCACAGAGATTAATCAGGTGAATGAAATTAAGCCGATCGATACCACCCAAGTGTCAAAAATAAAAAATGACCTCATAAAGTAGAAAAAATGGGGTGTGAGTGAGTGTGTGTGTCTTTGTACTTCTAAGGTAATTCTAAAAGAAGAATTTTATAACTGTTTATAAATGTTTGATCAATATATTTATTTTAGAAACATTGATATGATTCTATAGTATAAAAAGATGATTATTTTGAAGGTCAGCTCTCATTTGGATTTCTAAGTTTTGGAATGTTTATTTAAGTCACTTTTTTTTTACTGATTCAGTAAAGAAAATTGCTTACAATGAACAGAGTGCCAGATGAAAGAGAAGTTGATTTCGCCCTCATGTAAAAGTTTGCAGGATGGGGTGGTGGGGTGGCTCCACAAAATCCTTAGGATCTGGCTTTATTCCAGCTCATCGCTCTGCCATCCGTGGGACATGTCCCTCATCTTCATGTTCCAAGCCATTTTAGTGAGCTTGAAGGATGCAGTGATATCACTTGCCTCAAAACCTCTTAAGAGAAATAATAATTTTAGTTCTATTTATATATCATTTCATAACCACCAAACAAGGAAGTATGCCATGTGCATTATGCATACATATTATTTTATTTAATCTGCATAATAGTCTATATAACACATACTATCATCCTCATTTAACAGATGAGGAAACAGATTTAGAGATATAAAAATCTCAGACTGTCTTAGATCACATAGCTAGGAAATGGCAGAGTAAAATTTGAACTCAAAACTATCCACCTCCAGAGACTCAGCCCTTAACTTCATTGTTAGTCCCCAAGAAGGGGAAAATCTTGGAGTTTATCTTCTACTAGGACTATAGGACTCAAATGTGAAAAACGTTTGGAGGAACGCTAAAGCTAAGGCTTAGCAATTTTCATTCAACAAAATGGAGGTGTCTGCTATGAGTAGGGAGTATTTTAATTGGATTAATGTGCTAATTCCAAGTTAGGAGGAGAAATTCCCCCAACATGACATGAAGCCCAACCATGCCATCCAGAGCCTTTTCTTGTCGATCCACTGTGGATGCCTCATTCAGCCAGTATGGACAAAGGAAGGAAGAAGGAAGGAAGGAAAGAAGGAAGGAAG
>NW_024355205.1:30674282-30721600 GCF_902729225.1 Pteropus medius
AGGGAGGGAGGAGGGAGGAAGGGAGGGAAGAAAAGAGAAAGAGTGGGAAAGAAGGGGTTGCTTTCCATGGTTGGACCAGTTTCACTGTCAGCCCCCCTCACGTTTGTTGTGAAAACAAGCCCATAGATGTTTAAATATTCCCGATACTAGGGAGTGGCAGCTCTTGCCCTTGGACAAAATATTCTCTCCAAGCACTTAGGCTGAACCTTCAGTGGGAAGAGGAAAAAGAACTCTATATTCTTGGCTGCCTTTTTTAAACAGAACATGATGAAAGAGAATTTAATATAGGAAACAGCTACTGATCGCCGCTTTGGTCTGAGAAAATTCAAATTTCACTTCTCTGTAGAGCTGTGTTCTGTGAAAGGTGTTGTCTCATTTCCTTCTTGGTGTCTGGGGATAATGACCAAGGGCAGGAGCCGAGAAGTGTGAGCCAGGGAGAAGCTGGGCGGGTGAAGGGAGGGGAGTTGTCGACTGCTAAATTTTTGAAGCTGTTTCCTTAGAGTTTTTGACAGAACTTCTCTAGGTGCTAAAGACCTCAAACCCCTCATTATTTTTACAAAGGAAAAAAAGCATTAGCGTCTGCAGAAATCTAAAACACCCTTAGAAAATAAAATCCTAAACCAAGTTTTCTGAAAGCATACATGCTCTCACACTTTTGAGAGCTGTAAAATAAATTATGACTTTGTGACTTTTGGGGACAGAGTTGAAGCAGGTTTTGGAGGATAAGGCACAGTGAGTAGGCAAGGAATGCTGAGAGTCAGAGACTTCTCCGAAGAGTCCTTAAGCCGAGGACAGACAGTAACAACCTCATTCTGTATTTCCCATGAGCCCAGAAGGTCCCCTTAAACAGTTTGATGCTCTGGGTGCCACCTACCACCCGTTCCTCAGCTCAGGGACAGAAAGGAGGGGGGACGTGAGCACCAGCCTGGGGGTGCGAACGCCGAGTTGCTGGTGCACTTCGAGGCGGTGGGAGCTCTGATTCCTTTTGCAAGCGCTGCCCCTTTTCCTTACACCCTGTGTTCGATGCTGTTAGGGTCAAGATCAACGCTTACAAGTCCTCAGTATCTCCTTCCACCTCTGTCTCAGGTCATAGAGAGCAGAGGTGACACTCTCTAATACCCGCAGACGACTCACAAAATCTCTAACACCCCATTCATTCATTCAGTCAGTCAGTCATTTGTTCATTTGCTCACTCACTCATAAATATCTTTTTGTTGGGACAGAACACAGCACGAGGCAGAGTAGGGGTAGCGCCAGAAGCACTGCAGTTCAGAGGAGGATGCTGGGGAAGAGGAGGAGTGGTGCTGGGGGAGGAGGGAAAGTGGGGGCCTTGGGGGGAGGAGTGGGGGTGCACAGGGGAGGAGGGAGAAGTGGGGAGACACTGAGGGAGAGGAAAGTAGAGGCATGAGGGGAAGGAAAGTAAGAGGCGCTAGAGGAAGAAAGTGGGGCGCTAGAGGAAAGTAGAGGGGAGTATGAGGAGGAGAAACAGAGGAGTGCTGGGGAGAGGAAGAGAGTAGGAGGTGCTGGGGAAGGAGAGTGAAGTGCTGGGGGAGGAGAAGTGGTGTGCTGAGAGGAGGAAGGGGATGGGGGGTGCTGGGAGGGGGAAGTGTGGGTGCTGGGGAGGAGGGGGGAGTGCCAGTAGAGGGCGCCAGAGATTTCCGGTGTGTTAGGTCGGCCCCCTCTGAATCCTTAACAGCTGCCAGCAGAGTCTGGCTCACACGGGTGCTTAATAAATACCTATTGGTACCATCCTTCTGTAGCCGCCTTTGGTCATACACGCAGGGGTCCAGCACATCCCCGTCCGAGGCATCTTGTCCTGGGGTCATGAGTGTGCCTGAATAAGGTACTTGGAGACATTCATTGCGAGCCCTGCGCTCTGTGCCCGTAGCCACAGCTGACCACCAGGAAGCACAACCATGCTGCAACAGTTCCCTGGCCCCTTGCTGGACGTTCCTACCTGGAGCCCCAGAGAACGCCTCTTGACCTGCTAGGCTCCACCCGGGCCCAGAAGAGGCTGAGTGTGTTCCTGGGTGCCTCCCCGCCCCTTCAGCCTCTGACCACAAATACTGCCATAGTGGTGGCTGCAAAGGTGCCTTTTCCTCCTGCCACTGCCCGCCAGCTGGGCCTGTCCACCTGAAAGGGAGGGGACCAGCTCTTTCCATCTCACCGAGCTGGCTGGCCAGGGCAGGCCTCGGCAAGCATTCCGCAATGGGAGGAAGCACTCTGGCACTGTGGTTTAAAGCACACTGTCGTGGTCACATCCTCTAAGTCTCTAACCCTTGGGGACTCTGAAGTTTCCCCTAATGGGACTGGCCACCAAAGCCCTCGCAGGGGAGGGGAGGCCATCCTGTCACACGAGCTGGCCACAGCCCGTTCTTCTCCCTCCCAGGGAGAAAGCAAGGAGGGGAAATCCATCTTCTGAGCAGCAGTAGCAGCCGAAGAAGCAAATCCAGGGGTGCCACCCGATTTTTATTGTTTTTCTCTCAATGGACAACCACTGTAAACTGGCCCAGTGGCTAGTTGCCCTGAAAACAGCCACTTCCTGCTGCCCTGTTCCTTCCCAAGGTCACTGTTAATGGGAAATCTTCCCAATGGCCGCAGCCGAGAGGCTGGAAGAAGAGAGAACACCTACCCCCGACCCTATTCCCACGGCACCGGGGGCCCTAATTCCCCTCGCTGTTGGCTGACATGATACCACACTGACATCGAGATGCACCTCTCCCTCCCACAGATTCGATTGTCATCGTCTTCTGGGTGAGCCTGGCTGTTTTCGTGGTGCTTCTCTTCCTCGTCCTGCTCTACATGTCCTGGTCAGGCTCCCCGCAGGTGAGGTAAGTAAGGGTGTGGGGATGCAGGTCACTCGTGTGGCACAGTAGTGAGGAATTGTACGTTCGCACAGAATATTATTTGGCTGTAAAAAGGAATGAAGCACTGGCTCGTGCTACAACATGGGTGAGCTCACAAACATCGTGCTGAGTGTAAGAATCCAGACACCAAAGACCACGTATGGTATGACATATCTACAGTAGGTTAATCTATAGAGACAGAAAGCAGATTAGCTGTGCCAATAGCTATCATCTTTTGGATACGATAAAAATATTCTAAAAATAGATTGTGGGGCTGGTGGCACAACTCCGAATATACTAAATAAAAGCTCATTGAATTTTACATTTTAAATGGATAAATTTTATTGTATGTAAAATGTATCTCAAGTACGCTGTTAATAACAATAGCACCAAAGTGACCCCATGTGCTAGTGAGGTCTTGCCAACCTGCTCAGCAGGAAATGAGACCCTAACTTAGGCATCTCGGAGAACCATCTGTTATTGAATGTCTACTGTGTGCCTTAGTGGTTAAACTGAAGGTGAACTCTCTAGCAGCTGCAAGGAGTAATTCGAGCCTAGCTTGTTATCTGTTAATTCTCCGGTGCTACATGATTGGCCCACCACATCCAATTTTCGAGCTTCATCTGCACCCCATAGCAACTACTCTAGTGACTGTTCTTACAGGGGACCCTATGTCGCCTCTCTCCCTGCCACAGTAGGCAACTGCCCCAAAGCGGGCCCGTCCAGGGTTGAACTGTGTGGCCTAGCAGGAGTTGGGGCCAGGTAGCAATGAAGGGTCCTGGAATCCTGGCGTTGGATGCCGTTTGGACCGTGGAGTCTTAGGAAGCAGAAACCAGGAGTTGGTACAGGAAGCTGAGGGCAAGGAGGGATGAGCAGAGCTGTTCTGAGAGCGAGGGATGAAGAGCCTCAGAGCCCCTAAAAGAAGCAGAGAGGGGCGCCCCCCCACCTGACGGGGTCCCACTGCCAGTTCCTCACGGGGCCTGTTTCCTCGACAGCCCTCCCCCATGCGCCCTGCCCATAGCCTCTAGTCCATCAGGTCCACACTCACCAGGTCACTTCTGGTTCCCTTTGGTCAGCATGGGAGGCGGGACCAGCTTTTGAGGAATGAAGAAATCCATTCTCTACTTTCGGTTTTTAGAACTCACATTGAATTTAAGCAGATTTTTACCCCCAAAAGATACTTGGGGGATAAACTAATGGAATCACCTTTCTCTTCTACTCTTTTGAGTTGACTTGTAACAAACCCTGCACTAGGGACTGTTCGCGAGAAAGGTCAGTCATCCTCCCAGTGGAAGGTTCCCCAGTCCAGTGCGTACACATGGCTTGGGCTGAAGGGTCTCGTGCATCTTCTGGGCTACAAATTTACAGGGCAAATATGACACTATCACCCTGCCACATAGCTCCCTACAGGAAGTGCCCTCCGGGCTCTCATAATAGGTGTGAAATGCTCAGGGTGCTCAGGGCGCAACATGGTCCTCAGCGAGATTCAGGAAAGAGAGGTGCTGAGCTGCTCCCCAAGGAATTGCTCTTTCCATGTGAATTAGTTCTCTAGCTCAGACAGCTATCGATGCATTTCATGCTAAGGACACCTATGAGGCAATCGCATCCTGCTTCACTGTTGAAGCTGAAGGCAGGGGGGCTGTGGTGGCCGTCTCCACCAGGTGGCTGTGTCTACTGTCCCCAGCACCTGGAGTGCAGGAGAGTCCATGCAGGGAGCGCGGATTGCTGGCTAGGAAACAAGCTGGCTCGAGGTATGGAGATGAGATGAGCTGTGCTCAAATGCGTGCATGGATAGCAGGTCAGCTCTAAACGGACCATGAGGGACAAGTGACCTTGAGGGAAAGACCTGAGGTCCAGGTTGCCATCGAGCACTTCTTCTCTTCCATTTCTCCACAACGGCGACGTCTGTGAGCTGGGTGAGCCCTCTCCTGGGCTCCGCTCCCCAGGCACTGGTGCTCTTCCTCCACGGTGCCTTCCCTCCGGGCTGTGGACAGGCAGGAGGGGACAACCGGAAAGCTGGAGAAAGGACTGTTCCCCAGCCAGCCTTGATGCCTACCTCCCACCTGCTCTCTCCACAGGAACAACGTCCAGCACCACCCCGCATGCCCCTGGAGTTTCTGCCTCGACCTCCCCCTGTGCATCCGGAGGCACCTACTGCATCACAGGACACCCCGGGGGACCCTGCAGGCTCCGCCAAGCTCTGCCAAGGAACCAGGCAGCACGGCATCTGGCCCCAACCAGCAGCGGCAGCAGGGGAGCCCCTTTGCTGCACCCCCCGCCGCCCCCAGGCCCACCCTGCTCTCCTTTGGGAACTGGCCCTTGATGGGGACCCCTGTGGCTGATGTCGGCAACAAGACCAGTGAGCCTCCTTCTAGAGACGGAACCTCTTGACTGTAGAACTCTAGACACCAGCAAACCATGGCCGGCCACTGCCGTGAACTGGTCAACTCAAACCAACCTGGACACACATGTGCCTTCTGCAAGTCTGTTTACATGTAGCAGGAAGTACAACTAGGTCAAGAATGACTCTACAAGGAGGCACGTTTGTATGTATAAACACGCATTTATCCAAGGCTTCCAACAGCTCATCTAGCATAGGGAAGTAGCCCAAAACTCTGCGGATTTTATTTAGTGTACTCAACCTCCTTACTATGTACATTCGTTTTGGGAAGGGCCGAAAAATAAAATATATATAAATTAAGATTAAAGAACACTCTTTACCACTTTTTAGCTCCAACTATTACTGCCGTAACATTTTATTGACCTTGAGTTCACTTGGCTGATCTGTACTTTTCGGGTGCTCTGGGAGGGCCCGAGAAGTCCCCATCCCCCACTGACGCCCACTATTACCGAGATGGAGCAGTGCGTGCCCTGCCAGGCCAGCTGACGGCGGTCAAGGGCCCTAAGCCACACTTCTGACCTCCCAGAAGCCTTTCTAAGACAGAGCCCAGGGTATGTGTCTCTCCAGCAGGGAGCAGCCGAGCCTGGCGGGCGGGGTCGAAGCCCAAGGGAGAGAATCTGCCTCCAAATGTCAGAGCATAAGCTGGCAGGGACGGTCCCATCCTGGATGTGACTTTATGTGACCTCTGACTTGAGGCTTCCAAAGGATCTGGTCCTCTCGCGCCCAGCAGCCTGCTGCCCACAAGGAGATGGCACCACACTTTGGAGCCCACAAAACCCACCAGGGCAGAGAAAACCAACCTCTCACCGTGAGGGCCGGGTCTAGGGGGCAGTGGGTTAGAAGGGAGGAAAAGGGGAGACTGAGCTCCAGAGATGCAGAAAGGGGGCGAGAAGGGAAAATGTGGCCTTTCCAACCTGACTCTACCTGTAGGTTTCCCGCTTCAGAGCATTCTCAAAGAACACTGCTGTGGGTGTTCAGGTGGGGGGCAGGGAGGTGAATGCCCCTCGCTTCCAGACAACGAGCCTCATCTGTGGTAATGAGATTAGATGCAGATAAGCATTACTCTTGTCTTGGTTTAAAATCTTGTTATTTAAAAAACCAGAAAAGAATTTAAAGAACACGAGAGGTATAAAAAAGTGTAATGCTGAAGCCGAAATTGAGCCATTCTATTATATTCTTAGTATAAACCAAGCTATGTATGTCATATGGATAAATAAACAGCCACCTCCCAGGTGGCAGACAGAAAATGCCACTGAGCCAACATGTGATGATGGCCAAGTAGACCCCGGGAGTCATGGTGTGTGGGAGGGAGGGAGGGAGGGATATGCACAGCTCTAAATGAAGAGGCTGAATTTTGTCTGTGAAACCCATGAAATTTCATATTCCATGCTCATCAACTGTGACAGCAATTAATATAGGAATCGTAAAGTCAAACTCTGATCTCTAAAATGCAGGTCTCTGCGGGATAAAAATAGCCTGTTAACATCGATTAAACAAAACACAAAAACCTAACAAAAAATAGACATTTATTAAAAAGTTATAAAATTCAAAATCCCCGATTTGAAACACAATTTAAAAAATACAGGTTGCCTTCTCAAAGCAGAGGTCAAATCAATTTTGTCTTTAAGGATTTCATATAACGTTCTTTTATTGAATAAAATAATTTAAAAAATACTGGCAGGAGCTTATTTCTTTAAAAAGTTACACAGCTTTGTTATAACTTCGTACAGAAAGAAAACCTTACACAACTCTCTTCATGCTTCCATCTGACGTATTTTTGGACATTTTAGCTTTAACATCCACGAACCTGTTAAGTGCTCAGAACTGTTACCTCAATTTGAGGTATTTCCTTTGAAGAACAACCCCTGGGAGGGAGGGTCAGCCAGACAGAACACTGGACGGGACCTGTGGCCCCAAAGGACCCCGCCCTATTCCTCTGACCACTTCTACACACAGTCCCTTGAGTTTATTATCAGTCAATTAAATAAAGTCGACTTTTCTTGTCAGGAAACTGAGTCAATATACGGACCTTGCCACTTGCAATACCTTCCATGGAAAATGACCCGAACTTTGAGAACTTGGGCTTGAGGCGCTGGCTGCCAGGGTGTCAAGCATCTGGGGCCAAGGCAGCGATGTCCTTGCAGAGCATGACGACGGCCTCCTGGTCACCACTAGACGTTTCCTCTGCAGCATCACAGACCATCTGGACGTGGGTTAAGAGGGTGTCTGGCCGCGGGGCCCCCAGCCAGACGTCCTTAATGTACAGAGACACCAGGAATGCTGCCGTGGCTGAGGAAGAGGACAACAAGGCCATCAGGATGCAAATCCACTCACCCGGCCCACCCGCACGGGGACCTGGGGCTTTGCTAGGCGCCCGAATGAACCGTGCCACATACTTGTGGCAACCCGAGGTGAGCAAGTGGATAAGTTAATTTTGCCTTTGCTTAACTTTTGGGTTAATTTTTTTTGTTCACTTTTAAATTTATTTATTTGATGAGTAAAAAAAAGTTACTACGCGCCACGTCTCCTCGGTTCTAACCACCCAGGCCAAGAACCAGACTGAAGAGCTTCATGGAGTCACTTTCTGTCATTTCCACAACGGCGTCGGCGAGGAGAGAAGTAACGTCTTAGAGGCAAAGACTCAGTTCTCTGACTGCAGCCGGGTGACAGAACAAGTCAGCCCCTGCTACCAGGTAAGTTCATCTGCCCAGCTGCTGGCCTGTCTCTGCTCCCTGCTCCCCTTAGGTCCCTCTGTGAAAAGGACAACTCCCAGATGGAAGAAGCCACGTGCGGAGAGTCACAGCCTCTCTCGTGTTCTCTTACAGCCTTTTAAAGTCTCTGCTCTTCATTCGTTCGTGCATCCAAACTTTTAAGCACCTGCTAAACGCCAAGCACATAAACTGTGTGTATCTGTGTGCTTGTGTGTACGTATGTACATGTGTGTGTCTACACACACACGCACACACATCTGTGCACACGCATTCATCAGACCACGATGTGAAACATAGTTCTTCTTTTGGGAAATGGCTGAAATTTAGAAAAGCACTGCTCTGCGAGTGGCAGAGTCCCTGGTGGGACGGGAGGTTGAGCTGAGTGTCCTCCACTGCACACGTGACCACCACTAATGGCTGTGCCTGAAGGGACAGGCACAGGCTTCCTCTCCCTCATTCAGGCTCAGTGGCAGATGCTCCACGACCCCAGGGCTGCAGCGAGGGGTGGCCTAAGCACTTAATCTCAAGCAGAGGGTGCTCTCCAGCCCAGCCCAGCCCACTTGGGCATAGCCTCCACCTCTGGCCTAAGACCAGCATTACCTTGTGTGGCTCCGTCCTCCTCGTTCAGGAAGGATAGGCAGAGGGCCTCGACTGCAGGGTGGAAGGGGGTCCCCGCTGGGCCCTGGGCCGCTACCAACTGCAGCATGACGGTGTTGAACAGGCAGGCCACGCTCTGCTCGGGCCCTGCCGGCCCATCGGCTCCACAGAGCCGGCTGTACAGCTTAAATATGCTACTCTTCACGGCACTGTCCTTAAGAAGGTCAGCCACAACTGCCGTCTGTGGCAAAATGTGCTTCTTAAGCCAGCTAAGGAGTCCTGCGGCCTCTGCCCTGCTGAGTGGGTGCTTGGCCACAGACCGCAGCACCCAGCGGACCACCAGGGAGGTGACAGTGTACTCAGGGCCCGGCGCCTCGCTCCTGGGGGTGGCCCCATCTGCAGGCTCCTGAGTGGGTTCAGGGCTGGGGAATACTGGGCCCCAGTGGGTCAGTATGGACCTCAGGAGGCCTCTGCACTCCTCCAAGCTGGACGCCTGCAGCTCAGGGTCGGCCACCACCTCTGCCACCTCGGGCCTCCTCTTCCGGCCCCGTGGGCCTTTGGCTCGGGCTGGCATGACAGGCTTGTTCTTATCCTTGAGCATTTCTATCATACACACAGAGAGAAGACAGGGGTGAGACCGGCGTACCCCCTACCCCACAGACCTGGGGGGGCGGGGCCTGTAGTGGAGGAGGGGAGGGCGGTAGGGGAGACAGCTCACAGGCATGGTGCTTGGCACGGCCCCATCAGGGCACACTCCCATGCTTCGGGCACAGCAGTGTCGTTAGTCATAACAGGGGAGCCCCCCGAGAGTGGCAGAGCTGGAACTCAAAGCCAGGTCCTCTATCTCCCCTCCAAGGCCACGACGATGGATAGGCCTGTCTCTAAGCCTCATTCACTTTGGAAATGCTGCTCACGGAGGGAAAGATGCTGGCTGCTCTGGGGGGGAAGTGAGCAAAGCCTGGGGAACATGAGACAGTCACGGGCCCCGACACTCACTCAGCAGCCCCCTGACTTGGCATTTCTCCACGGCTGTGCTCAGGTCCTCCTGGAGCTTGATGTCCCTCTCGATGAGGCTCCACTTGTGCAGGAGGACGAGGACATCTGTGGTGGACAGCACCATCTCATTGACGGTGAAGCGGTCCATGTCCTTGAAGGCCTGTGTGACGGTGGCCCGGTACCTCAGCACAGAGTCGAGCGCCCCAAAGAAGCTCATCAGCTGGGTGGAGGCCAAGGAGGGCCTGTCGGGAGCCAATGGCACAGACTGAGCAAAGCTGCCCAGGACCAGGGCGGTCGCTGCAAATCAAAGACGCCAACAGGCCACCCGCGACCCGGGTTTCCTCCTATGACAGACATGAACCGGGACTGCTGGCACAGGGAACAGGGAGAAGCGAGCACCCTGGGGGAGGAAGAAGGGCCTGGAGTCCAACTCCGCCTGGAGGCACAGGAATCTCTCTGGAAATCGCAGCTGACAGAGAGCTGGGCAGAGAGCCCGGAGGCCAGGGCACCAGCCCCACAAAACCGTCATGGCTGCCGACTCCTCTCCGTCTCCTCGACTCTCAGACTCAAGTCAAGAGGCTCGGGAAAAGCCCTGGGACAGCACTGCCCACGGCCAGTCCCGACATGGCCGCTGGGAGGAAATCCAGCCCTCTGAACACTAAGGAGTCTAAGACCCAGCACCATCTGCTCCAGTCCTTACTCCAAATAGCAGTCGGCTCTCAGAGACCAGGGTGTCTCTCAACAACCCCCATGTGAGAAACACGGCAATCCGGCACCGATTTCACAATTTAATTCAGAACATAAAACCAAATGCCCTGTTCTTTATCAAGTTTTCATTCTGAGATTACGATCCATTCCAATTAGCATCCCTCTGTTCCCAACTCAGAAATATGAGTGCACGCAGTGTATTTTCCCTGACACAGTAAAATCTGAGGAGGATTTAGCTCGCTGAAAAAATCAAAAGCACCATTCCAAGGAGCTGGATGAAAACATTGAAGTTTTCAAGAAATTTGTGGACAAGTGGGCTGGTGCAGGCTGAGGCAGAGGCAAGGCTAAGGACACCTTAACTTCCTTAGGTTAAGGTCATGGAAGACACGTTCTTTCTACAACACGTCACTTTGCTTGAATCAAAATATCAAAGTAGGTGGTCTGCCTGCTAAAAGTGACCTGGTATGACAAGTTTCAGGTTTTGAGAGTGTGTGAAGTTCTCATGGCCTTGAAAAGAGTGTCATTAAGCTGAAGCAAAAAGGGGAAACAGCTAAAACAGGTTTCCTGACATCACCTGCAACTGGCCCAGCTCAACGCCAGGCCAACCACTGACAGGCCCTCTGGCCCAGAGCCTACCTGTGAGCTTGAACTGGGAACTTAGAGAGGTGACATTCACAAGTGACCACCCCCAGGGGTCAGGCCGGGCGGGGGAGGGCTTACCTCAGGTGCTTCGTGAGTACAATGAGAACATACAGGAACTCATCCACCAAGTGCAGGGCCAGCAGCTTCGGGGGCCCTGAGGCCCCAGGCTGGCAAGGAGGCCGACTCCCCGCCTCCACTCCTTTGTCTCCCAAGTTGGTCACCCACAGGGTGTGCAGCAAGGAGATTATGTTGGAGAGCAGCTGAGTCTCCAGAAACCTAAAACCAAATATAGAACGCTCACTCTGTCACAGCCTCTCCTTTCGCTGACGTCTGTTGGAGGGGTGGGCGGGAACCACAGAATGCGCTGTGACGGTGGTGGCAGTTGGTGGCAGTATCTAGCGGTGGCTTAGCAGGCCTGTCCCCTCCTCTAACAATTCCATCTGCTCATCCGCCCCTCCCCCGCCCCGCAAGCCACCAAATGGGCACAAAGCTAAGTGAAAACAGGACAGCTACCAACCCAGCCCCGATGCGGCGAGGCCGGCTCCCCTTTCTAACCAGACGACCACCCTAAGCCCCGACTAGAGGGACATTCCGCAGCCGCTGAGGCAGAGTAAGAAGAGCTGTCCCGTTCAGGAGAACAATTCGACTTCCAAAACAAAGTTAACAGCCAGGAAGAGAGAATTAGCCATTTATGCCTTTTATGAATCGGAAACAAGTCTGGAAGCTGATGTCCAAAGACACATTCTAGATTAAGGATACCACTTTCTCTTAGAGAATGTTTTTTAAATACGTTTTAAAATGCACAAAGGGCCTGGATGTCCCTGGGCTCATAAGAGTAGTTAGTTCTTTGGGAGAAGCTACCTCCCGCCAAGTGCTGCCCACTAAGACAAGGTCCTCAGCCTTCCAGACAGCCTCAAACTTAGGAGACTAATAGGGATCAAAATAGATCATCAGGCTATGGACCGAACTGTGTCCCTCCTAAATTCACACGTGGAAGCCCTAACCTTCAATGTGACTATTTGGAGGTGGGGCCTCTGGGAGGTGACAGGCTTAGATGAGGTCACGAGGGTGGAGCTCCCATAACGGGATTAACGCTCTTATAAGATGAAGAGACCAGAGCTCTCTTCCTGCCTTGTGAGGACCCAGCAGTCTGTAAGCTAGGAGAGAGCTGTCACCAGAGCCTACTATGGGGCCCTCTGACCTCAGACTTCCAGCCTCCAACTGTGAGAAAATCAATCCCTGCTGTCTGAGCCGCCCTGTCTGCTAAGTCACCATGGCCCCTGAGAAGTGAGACGAACACCCACTGGAGCCCCTCCTCGCTGTTCACTGAGCCCACAACCCTGGGCGGAGAGGAGCACTGTGACCCACCATCACATGGGGGACTGATGCTCCTGAAATGGGAGGCCTGTTTCTACCTTGGGGGCTGCAGCGCTGAACCTTTAGATGGATGATGCCCCTCCAGGGGAGGAGCCTGGGCTGTGCAGACAGAGGCCGGCGCAGCATCCGCCAAGTGCAAACAGCAGCTGGCGCCTGTCATTCCACTCAGACAAGACCCTCAAAGACTTAAACTGAGGAAACGCCATTTCAGCACTATCAGGAGTTGGTTACAGGCACGTGGTGGCATTAGGGGACACTTTCAGACAACACGTATTCTACTGGACATTACCGGTCGACACTAAAGCCTGCAGCGAACACCAGTCTCCGTCCCACCCTCCTCCCACCTGACACACACCTCTCATCCACGAGGCGCTTACCTGCTCTCAAGGATGTGCAGGATCCACGTTAGAAGGCTGTAGTCCCGCAGGATCTCGTAGGCAGATTTGGCATCCCGGGCGGCATTCTGCAAGATTTCCAGAACCCAATTCTGAAAACCCAAAACAAAAAGTTTCTCTTCAGTGGGAAAACCTAACTTGATCGAAGGAACAATTCGAAAATATAAAACTTGTTCCGGTTGTAGGTGACGACTGCACGTGCTGCTTTGCTAAGTCTGGAAGAGTGACGGCAGGGTAGGAACGTGCCCTTTCCCCGCAAGTGACAGCCGGAGGACACAGACCTGCGAGGCAACCGCCGGGCCTCGGGGGAGGCCCACTTCTGCTAATCCATCACAAGGAACCAACCCACAAGCAAACATGCAGCGCACACACCGCATGGCCCAGATCGGTCCAGCCAAGCACGGTTGGTGGCCCATTGGTCTCAGCTTTATCGCCTGGGAAGGAAGACATAAAAATGGGACTGCTCCTCGAACTGTGAACTGCGTGCTTTAGAATTCTCACATGCTATGAGAAGTAAGAAATCACCATACTCAAAGTCAGTTTATTCAAATGTTTCTTAATCCCGACTTGCTTTAATTTACCCGCATAACAAAAGCTAGAAATTCACCTAAATACCAGGGGCTTCGCTATGTTACGCCCTCCTGTCCGTGGCACTTAGAACGCTCCCGCATGAGTGCTTGTTCTAGGGGACAGTTAGCGTGCTGGTTCCCTCATTAGCGGTGAGGCAGGCAGTGACAACTCCCGACTCTTGCTTCCCAGCTGAGTTGTGATGACCCACAGCTTTTGGGCATTAGGTAAAATTGTGGTGGCTTGAGGGTGTCTCAGGGGAAGCACCTCGGTCATTTATGGGGGTAATTTGTTCCTACACTTCATAGCCAGCTCCAACGGCTGACGATTACTGCCCAGCACAGCCTCCTGCAGAGGCCTCGCCACCAGGGGAGGGCAGTGAGGGGGCAGCAACAGAAGCGACAGGACAGTGTCAACACCACAGCCGGTACCGCATGCGGGCCAGGGGACAGACACCGATGGTACCTTTTTCAGTCCCTGAAAGTCAGCTTAATGCCAACTTGGTCGGTCATATCCAGGATGGGTTAGAACTCACATGAACTTGACTTCCAGGTAGAACCCTGAGAAAGAGCCTAGACCTTTCGGTCTCAAAAAAAAAAAAACGTGTGGGATCCACCTACCTGTGTCACTTCGTCACATAACGGGGTGTTGAAGAAGGACAGGATGATGTGGAAAACCCCTCGCCTGGCATAGAGCTCATAGCAGTGCTTGTCTCGAATCCCCTGCCGCAGAATTCCAAAGATCCATTCCCGTTCGGTGTTTTGCTATGACCCAGGCAAACAAGAAACAACTGTTGAGTTTCTCTGACAACTCTTCAAATACCACTATTTTCAAGTGGTGACAAAGATCAGTCATTGCACAGCAGCCCTGATCTCCATTTCTGATGATATTAAAAGCCCTCAGTATTATCTTTGATTCAGTTTAGAGTCAGGAATAAAGGACCACGTTAAGTTTAAACACCAATCTGCGTTAATTCAGGCAGGTGTTCCATAAAAGCACATTTAATATTTACTCAGTGATTCACCAAAAAAATACGAAAGGCCATAAAACGCAGACCTCTGAAGAAGAGTTTTTAAGGTGTGAGAAGCTACCTAAGAATGAACGCATGCCGTGAAAAGCACGTCCACGTGCAAGCCCTCGTGAACTTTTACTTTTCCTGACCGTCTTGCTCCAAACACTGCTTGAGCAATCGTGCTGGCTGTGCAGCAAACATACTAACGGGAGATGTCAGAATGACGGCAGCCACCAGTCAGGACGGCTGCGTCACCCATTTCCGGGGGCTTCGGGGCTGTGAGGACTCTGGAAGCGTTACCTCGAAGTCCGAGCTGTAGAAGAACTGGTAGAAGCCCGGAACCTTGCTCATGTTCAGAAACTCGTGTGACAGCAGGAACTTGTTGATCTTCAGGTACATGTGCTCCTCTGGGAACAGAGGCAGACAGTCACGACAGGCACCGACGGGACAGCCCGTGGTCTGCTGCAGTCAGGGGCTGGGAACCTGGGGGTCAGCCAGCCCTCGCCCCTGGGGAGCTTCCGCGTCCTTGTCCAGGTTATTAGTTCTCGAGAACTGGAGTGCAGTTAAGACACATTAGGTCTACACTGCATACAGGCTTTCTCTGTGGCCCAGAAACCATGGCAGGAGGTGGAGTTCTTCAGAGACGCCACCCCTCCCCCGGTGCCAGCCTATTGGAGAAGCACCAGTCAGCTGGTGGGCAGAGTGAGACCAGGTCACACAGACACAGACAGCACAGGGCTAACGCTCACACCCACTGGCCTCTCTCCAAAGGGAATAGCCCAGTAAAGGGGGCGCAGATGCATTGGGGTCAATGGGGAGACACCCACCTCCTCCCCTGCCCCTTCCCACTGTAGGATCATGTCCTCCTGTCTGTCCAGGCTGCCAGCGGCCTGACCCCATGACCACACGAGGTCACGATAGCTCAGGTAACAGACTAGACGGGAGGCCGAGATCAACACCATGCGAGCTCAAAGATAATTTCTCAGAACAGCTTTTTTCTTTAGAGTCTGCAAATGGCTAATTACCTTGTTTCCTCCCCAGAATTTCTAAGATGAATAAAAAAACATGTAACAAAAGTGATGTAGGAGCAGATGAAAATCAGATCTGAGTTCTAACTGCAACATGGCTAGAGACTAACTGCGGGGCCTCGACAAGCTATCTAACCCTGGGGGCCTCAAGCTGGGGGGCTGTTTCCTCATCTGGAAATAAACATGTTACACTTAAGGACCCCTAACAGTATCAACGTTTTATGATTTTTCATTGAAAAAAAAAAGTCTGAAGACAGACTACCTTCTATCAGACCATCTCGGCAGTGGTGCCTGTTTTATAAAAAGGAACCTGTTCTAGTGCCTTCGGTGGCAGCTCGTAGGAACCACAGGCCAGGTGCATTCTGGCTACGGACCCAGGAACGTGCTGACCGGCCTCCTCTGAGCCAACACCGAGGGTGCTCCTGCATCGGGCCCCGCTTTCCCCCCAGACGCCCTGATGCGCAGGACCCGTGTCCGCCTCTCAGCCTCATGAGGCAGGCATGAGGATTTGCTTTCAACACAGTTCTTTTCCCATATTCTTTCCCCATCCCTACACACTGCTCTGCACCTTGCTTTGTCACTTAATTTTTCCTGGATTTCATAGGGACCCATTAGGCATCTCCTCACAACCATCGCTTATTTACTGTCCAGTACTGGTGGACATTGCGTGGCTCCCCATCTTTCACTGTGGTAAACAATGGACGACCTTGATCCATCCTTTCTCACACGTATGACAGATTATATGTGTAGGATTTATGTCCACAGGGGACTTGCTCAGCCTCAATATTTCGATATCACCCCAACCTACTCCCACCAGTGGTACCTGGTTTCAGCATTTGCAGGGCTGCTTTGGCAATGAAGAGAGACAAAGTAAAGGTGAGTCTCATGTTCCTGGTTCGGATCCCATTGCGCACTACATCCAACAGGTAAAGTACCTTAAAACCAGGAAAAAGGAAAAAAAAAAGAGCATTTTCAGAACTGCGACCAGCTTCGACGTGTGCGGCCTGAAGCAACACAGCTCTGCGGTGGCTCGTCACAGCCCAGGGCCACCACAATGGCGACGTCCTCGGGGTTTACACCAGAGAAGTAGTGGACAGGAAGTAGCCCGCTCTGCCCACCCACACAACCCAAGAGAAGCGACTGTAAGGGGAGACCTCACTCAACCACCCTGGGGGTGGAGGGCCAGACGCAACCTCCGGCATCCCCCCACAGAAGAAACAGATTTTATTCTTTATCAGAGGTCTCCTGGCAACTCAGAAATCATTCCACGAACCCAGGGGGAGAGCCAGCCTGTGAAGCCCTCCAAGTCCACCCTCAGCTCCACTCACCTGGGACCGCTCTCGGAACCGGGCGCCCTCCACATGCGAATAGTAGGCCGCCAGGACGGAGTAGGCCACGGCTCGCATCTGAGGGTCATAGCTGCTGAGGGCCGCGACGGTCAGGCCCAGAGCATTTGAATCCAAAAATTTTCGACAATCCACCACAAATTCTATGGGAAATAAAATATACCATTAAACACACACACACAGACTCCACGATGCTTGTGCTACGTGGCAAATTAAATTTCCTTCTGCATTTCACCAACATTGGCTATGCGTGCTAGATACTTCTGATGAAGTCAGACACAAGACCGTCTTCCCTTCTGTGGCAATAATTACCATGCCTTCAGCCTCTGAGATACTTGTAAATCCCAACCAGGATTATTTCATTACTTCTCACAAATACCCAACGAGCCAGAGAAGGATGGAGGTGCCACTGAGACTTGAAACACAAGACCTCGGCATCTCCCAGCATCCCGGGGGCCAGGGCAGCACAACCAGGAGTAGGCAGAGGAAACCAGCTCCTGTTTCCACCTGTCAGCCTGCTGCCTCTGCGTTCCTACCTACAAGCTCCAGTAAGGAAAATCTGTAAGGCCGTTAAGCTGAGAAATTCAGCTGGAGCAAACCAGTCGGACCTGGTCCTTTTACAAAGGAATAAGTTATACCCACTTTGCAACTCTAGTTCTTCAAACCTGTAACAAAAATCTAGTTCTTCAAACCTGTCACAAAAGAGAAGCCTATGAACCTTGAAAAAAACTAGTCTAAAGAGAGCCTCCTTTGTTACCTGGGTCCTCGAGAAACTCGCAGTCCTCCAGGAGAGGATGTGAGTGGAAGAGGTGGTCAGACTTTCAAGGGGACCCACCTGACCATGTCTTAGAGGGCTTGATTATCACTAATAAAATTCAGGACACTTTAACTCCTCTTTAATAAAAACCCAGGCCTTTTGACAAGATAAATACTATCAAGAAAAACCTCAGAATAGAGATAGGTCGCCATGTTTAAAAATGATTAAGTAGGGTTTGGTCGTGATAATTACACATGAAGATGTTCTTTTGATTGAGTGACTGGTGACCTAGTTACATTAGGAACCAAACACAAACCAACTGAAATGACTACCCTAAATGGGCAATCTTGGAATATGCTATCAATAAACGATATGTCATCGATAAAAAACCAAACTCTTTTTTCTCTTCTCTCTCTAAAGTTAGACTTTCAAAAGGATAATGATAGCAATTAAAAGAAAAAGACCTAAGAAAATAATAAAAAGGAAAATTATGATAATCAGCTACTTCTCCTTAATCTAAACAGCTTCACAGCAATATTATGTTCCCAATCTGAGTGGCTTCCCAAAATCACTTTAAGCCATAGGTTTCCTTCCCTCTCAGAAGTAGCAGAGCTCACTGGAGCTTCTACTGGCACCCACCAAAGGCAGACTGATGCAGGGGTGCCACTTCCATACGGGTCCCTTCCGCTGTGTTTCTCAACTTCCATATCATGTCTAAGCATGACCAGGATTTACACTGCCAACCAAGACAGAGTGATAGGAACCAGATTCACCCGCCCACCTGACGCAACTAGAAAACTGGACTGAAGAAATGAAACAGAGACTTTCAAGGTGTTGGACATGAGACAACAAAGGAGAGCGAACCTGAGAGGTGGGAAATGGGGACAGGGGAGATTTCTCAGATTTTACCTTGGTTGTGGGGCAGAGTTCATCCCGGATTAAAAGTTGCTTTGGTCCCACCTAACAGAGATTAAAAGCAAGACTGGAAGGATCAAACCATTTCTGAGCAACTGGAATGTGTCCTAGGACAAAGCTCAAGAACACTCACAGCAATACAAAGATATCCAGCGCCAAACAAGGTAAAAACCACAATGTCTGGTTTCCAATAAAAAACTACCAGACATTCAAACAACCAGGAATACAACCTATTATGAAGAAAAAGTTCCACCATTCGAAAATGACCCAGATGTGCCATAGATAACAGAAATAGTAGAAAGAGACATAAAAACAGTTATTATAACTATATTCTACAGATTCAAAAGCCAGCGGAAAGATTGAGCATATTAAGTAGAGATATGGAAGGTATAAAAACCCAAACCAACTTTTTAGAAATGAAAATTAAAATGTCGGAGTTTGAAAGTGCACTGGATGGGATTATCATCAAATAAGGCATTGCAGAAAAAAGACTAGTAAACTTGAAATAGCAACAAAAACTATCCAACTCAAAATACAGAGACAAAAAAGAATTTAAAAATATGAACAGAGCATCAGTGAGTTGTAGGACAATTTTAAGCAGGCTAACATATGTGTAATTGGAGTCCCTGAAAATATTTGAAGAAATATGGCCAAAACTTTCCCAAATTTGACAAAAACTATAAACTTACAGAGCCAAGAAGCTCAATGAACACCCAAGCACATGAAATACAAAGAAAATTACACTAAAGTATATCATAATCAAATTGCTTAAAACCAGTGATAAAAAAAAAATCTTAAAAGCAGCCACATAATGTACAAAGAAACGAAGATAATCATGAAAGTAGATTTCTTGTTAGAAATAATGCAATCCAGAATCAGGGCAGCAACATCTTTAAAGTCCAGTAAGAAAAAACCCTGCTAACCTACAATTTTATACTCTGTAAAACTCTTTCAAAAGTTGTCTTTTTTTTCCATCAAAAAAAGCTAAAAGAATTGATCACCAGCAGACTTGAACTACAAGACTTCTTAAAGGAAGTATTTTAGACAGAAGGAAGATGACAGAGATGGAATTCTGAATCTACACAAAGGAGTGAAGGAAACCAAAAATGGTATCTATATGGTAAATACAAAATATTTAAATCTCTTTAAAAGGTAATTGACAATTTGAAGCAACAACATATTGGGCTTTTACAGCACAGAAAAGTTAAATATGTGATAAAAAGAGCACGAAAGCCAAGAAAGGAGAAATGGATTGATACTGTTGTAAGGTGCTTCTACAATCCATGAAATGGTACAGTTTCAATTGAAGGTAAACTGCAATAAATCAAAGATGAATTAAACCTTAAAGCAACACACACACACACACACTCTCTCTCACTCGCTCGCTCTCTCATGCACGCATGCATTGTAGTTAAAAACCAACAAAGAAAACAGAATCATAGCAATAATCACATTAAATGCTAATGGCATATACATTTGAACTGAAAGGCAGAGACGGTTAGATTAGATTTTAAAAAGCAAAACCCAAGTGCATCAGTCTGCAGGAAACCACTTTTAATATTAAGATGCAGATTAAAAGCAAAGGATTGAAAAAGAATAATCTGAAGATTTGGATTCCAACAACTTATGGACTAAATTTTCTCATTTCTAACAAGTGACTATTTTTGATGGGAAGGGGCAAAAAAAAAAAAACCCAAAGTTTTAAAAAGCATCAAACTATGGGATAAAATTATATTTTTTTGGAAAAGATGAGATGTGTTTAAAATATACTTACTTACCTACATAACAAATACACAAAGGGAATACATTTGAGAAAGAGAATAGTCCAAACATTTAATATTACACTCACTAAAAATAGTACTCAGCAGGCTAGGACATTTTTAGTAATCACTGACATTCTCCAAGACAAATGGATTTTCCACGTGTCCATGAGGAAAAGTCAATTACATGCTTTGTGGTCATCGCTGTTGTTCCGTGATGTCTTGGCTTTTTAACACTTAAGGAAAGAGCTGTCCTTGGGGGCTGAAAATAGGCCATTAAAAAGAAGTTACAAATGCCATTCTCTTTGTTGGCAGGGACCTCCTAAGTAGCAACTTGGGCTTCTGATAACAGATCTTCAGATCAAAATGGCTTAACCAGGATAATTATCAAGGATTAAAGTAAAAAGCACCCATGTTTCATGGGCTTCGATGGCAGTGTGACTGTGCTGAACCATCAAGAACTCGCCCTCATGCTTCCTCTTACACAGTCCCTGCAGAGGTGGCATGGCAGGTAAGGCTCAGCACGGTGGTCTGGTGATGAGGCTCAGAGAAGTGTACACAGGCCTTTCTGCCCTGTGGTATATGTGAGCTATGAGCTGAAGATTTCAGCCCAGTTCTGTTGAGGACAAGAATTGCTGTGGAAAAAGCATTTGTCACTGCCACTGCTAACAGCCTTGGCTGGGCCTGTTTCTCAGCCAAGGACTCAAAAAAGGGAAGCTGTGAGGTTAAGAAAATAGGTTGCCATTTTCAGCAAAGGGTTGGAATGGAGCTGTGAGACCGTACTTTCTCTGAAGACTGGCAGCCACGTATAATAACTAATCATAAGCCCAATTTACGATTGCAAAATGTTTAGCAACACTGGACCCAGGTGCCACTTTAGGAAGTAAAAACATACTGTTAAAAACTTCTACTACACATAGCATGGATGAATCTCAGAAATACAGTGTGGGATAAATGAAGTAGATACAAAAGAATATATAGTGTATGATGCCATCTACATCAAGTTCAACTATAGAATGCCAGTCTCTATTGGAAAGGAAGGGGTACCGACTAGCAAGGGGCCTGAGGAGCTAAAGATTATGTTCTGTTCCTTGATCCTGCTGGTGGCTGCACCAAAACTCAAGCAGTACATACAGGATTTGAGTAAGTTTCTATATATCACGCTTCAGTAAAAGTGTAACACGTTGCTCATACTGCTTCACCAGGGCAAAAGCAAAAGGAACAATACATTTTAAAAGCAACATGAAAAAAAGATTCGTGACTTAATTCAACCACAAAAATAGCCTATATTAGCCATTATGCTATCCACATTCTTCTGTTCTGTTTAACTTACCATTTTACTGCTAGATATTTATGTCTCCTCACAAACTGGTATGTTTCCCTTGATCAGGTAACAAAATTTGTTTAAAATGTTACGCTTCCATTTTTTGTTTTGGATGACAAATAGCCAGAGCAAAATTTAATGAACCTAGATCTTCTTGGGTGAAAAAAAAAATTAAAAAAAAAAAAAAAATTGTTTTCCAAGTCTTTGCCTTCTGTTTTCCTAAGAGCTCTATTGAGAAACAGTAACAGACTAAGTGACTTGTTATAATTCACTGAAGTCACCTCATATTTTTAGACTGTGGAAAATCTATTTTCATGTTTGATGAGAAACAGGCTGAGCGGCACAGCCAGGCACGCGGGGACGAGCAGAGCTTCCTGGCCATACACCAGAAGGTGTGCCTCGGCTGCTCGGCTGCCAATGGTCGGCAGGGCGATTAAGATGCCTGCTTGCCACTGTCATACCCTGACACCTGCACGAAATGTCCGGCTCTTGCAAACAGAATCTAGCTTAGCCACAGACCACAGTGCTCGTGGAGAGGGCAGTCAGAGCCACAAGGACTCCTGGAGGGCAAGCTCTCTGAAAACCCAGCTCTCTCGATCTTCTGTTGGGAATACTAAGGGCAGTGGTGGAGGATCAGCAAATCTGTTCATAAGTAAAGCGTTTGAGAAGAGAAAGATAATTTCAAGTTGAAAAAAAGGAAGAAACAGTCATGGCCTCCCTAGGCACCTAAATCTACACGGCCGCAGATTTAATCCAACGGGAAGGAGCCTTGGGAGACGTGATGGGCATCACACCGGCCGAGCCAATGAGCAGAGACGCAGAACACACACCTCGGGCCACCCCACCACACTGTCCCTGAGAGGCCTTCTTCACAGGCCCGACTGGACTCATCACAGCCTTTAAGAACAGGTGGAAAGGAGACAGTCACTGCACAGCCTTGGACACCACTTGGTTTTTGAACTGTGAAATATTCTAACTAATGTTAAAAATGAATTAAATTAGATTTCTAATTCTGGGAAGATGGAATAGATGTATTTTCTCTATTTTTATTACAAAGTACAAATACTTTCTGCTCCCTGTGTCCCACACTTAGAGCTGAAGAAGCCAGAGAGCCCGAAACAGAGAACGGGCACAGTCGAGGCCGGAGCGAAAGCCCGCGCTCCTCTAGTCTCAGGACAAAGACTGGAAAAACACAGCCTACAAGACAGAAAACGCTTAGGCGATTCCTGCTCTATTCCACCCAAACACCTCAGAAAAAATGTGGCCCTGCCCCCACCCAGGCCCCAAAGGTGGAGTGGGGAGACTAGACATCTGTGTCTGATAAATATGGGGTTTTAGCCCCAACCTCAAGCTGAGGTGGCTCCAAAGAAGGCCAGAGTAGAGAGGTGGGGCTTTCCCTTCCACTGGGCAGTGGGACACGCCTCCCCCCCAACCCCCGCCCCCGCAACTGTGTCTCAGAGGAGGCCACCTGAGGAGCAGTAACGGGTCATTCCTGCCTCTCCCGGCCAGGAAGAGCAGTGCAGGCGTGATCCATAAAAGGACATCATCAAACTGAAAACTTTAGCTCTGTGAAAGATCCTCTTAAGAGGATGAAAAGATAAACTACAGACTGGGAGAAAATATTTGCAAACTACATATCCAACAAGAGACTAACATCTAGTGTACATAAAGAATCCTCAAAACTCAACAGTAAAAAAAAAATCCCATTGGAAAATGGGTAAAAGACATGAACTGACATTTCAGCAAAGAGGACATCAGATGGCAAACAAACCACAAGATGCTCAACGTCATTAGCCATTAGACATCAATGAGATATATATCATCACGCATCTGACATGTCACCAACAAAATGCACAAACCAACACTCGACCAACCTGAGAATCAGACCTTGGTCGTCACAATGGCATAAGAATTGCTTTAGTTCTTTCCATCTCCCCCACCTGCAAAGACGTCCACCCTCAGGCTACTGGACACAAAACGTATTTTTGCTGAAACCAAGGAAAATGCCAACTTGAGCAGGCTCTCACTTGTTCTCAAGGACAAAATCTATTGGCATTTGACCACCATCTACCTAAAATTCAGAAAAGACTCTTGTCCCTTTGTCCTTGACACCCAGATTAAAAATATTTTTTAAAAAATTACTGGATATTCAGAATATTAATTGTTACTTTGCTGAAAATCATTGGAATGAAAAATGACAGTAAACTAGTCTACGGCCACGCTACCCTGAACGTGCCCGATCCTGTCCGATCTCGGAAACTAAGCAGAGTTGGGCTTGGTTAGTAATTGGATGGGAGACCACCTAGGAAGACCAGGTGCTGTAGGCGTAAACAAACAAACAAACAAATAAATAAATAAATAAAATAAGGGATTGTAAGATGACAAGGTCCTTGCAATCTGAGAGGTCAACCAAGGGTTGCCTCGCCTAAAAAAAAAAGAAAAATCACGGTAAGGTAAGAAGGCAGCTGAAGATCATTTAAGAAAGAGTAATAATAATCATTCCATAAGTAATAGTCACCACTCTGTGTTACCCCTGAGCCTCCGCAGCAGGAACTGCCCCTTCCCCCGACCCCCAGCTACAATTACCTGGCCTGGTCAATTCACTGAAGAGATGAAGAAGGAAGCAGGGGTCATAAAGGCCACCAAGATCGGCTGTGCTCTTATCTTTAAATATGGGTTCCCGTGCATCCTGAAATAGCCGGAGATAGACAGACATGTATGTGCGCTTCGACCTCCAGAATGCAATGTCACATGAATGTTTACCCACTATATCTAGAGTTCAAACTATTTTGAATATTCAAGAACATTAAAAAAATGGTTCTGTAAAACACAGTGCTTGTGTATGACATGATATACTCGTTGGGGGTCAAGTCATAAATGGCACAAATGTTGTAGTAACTGTGGAAGCTGGGTGATGGGCAGGTGGCTCTGCATCTTTGTATGTGGTTGGAATTTCACTTAAGAAGAAGTTACCAAACCACATGAAAAACCACGCTTACAGTCTACTAAATAAAGCTGAGGTGCGAATGGAGGCCTTGGAGGGGAGGGCCCCACCCCCACCCTGTGCATGCTCCCCGCTGGTTCTGTCCAGAGCCTCCCGCACCTCAGGGGGCAGCAGCCTCCGGTTCTGGGGGAAGTGGAGGATGGTCCTCATCATCCGGTCCCGATCCAGCAGGCGAAGGATGTCCCCAACGCTCGGCTGCTGCCACAGCGACTTGCCCAGGCTCCTGCAGGTCTTGTGATGCTCCACAGCCGCGGGGCCCCACATCAGCACCCTGGAGCAGAGAGGGGGCAGACTGGTCATGGGGCCCAGAGCAGCACCCTAGGACTGGAGGGGGGTGAAGACTGGTAGTGGGGCCCCATAGCAGCATCCTAGAGCAGGAGAGGAGGGCAGACTGGTCCTGGGGCCCCACAGCAGCAACCTAGAGCCAGAGGGAGGTGCAGACTGGTCACGGGGCCCCACCAGGACAGAACTGATGATGATGATGGCAGCAACCACCATCACAGGTAGTGTTGTCGAGCAGCTGTCGCACACACAGAGAGAAAGACGGAAAGAAAAGAGACAAACACAGACATAGCACATGCATGCACTCAGACAGATGGGGGAGAGTGGAATTCATATCCAGTGGGCATTCTTCACTCAACCCCTGCCCAATCCCGTCACAAGTCACTCCTGCCTGAAGTACAAGGTTTTCAGAAAAATCGACTCAACTAGACACTTGTGGGGAGTGAGTATGAGGGCAGGTCCACCACAGACATGCACCCATCAACCAGCAGGGCGGCCCAGCCTATGCGGTGCCTGCCCACAGACAATCCCCACGGCATGAGGCCGAGCCTTCTGGAGCGGCCCACTTGGAGCCGCGTGTGAGCTAAGGGAGCGCTACCCATCCCACCTCTTTCTCCGAGAATCAAAAAGGAACAGGAGAAACCTTGGGAGCTCACTGTGCGGAGCAGCTCCATCTTGGGGAGGCGCCTTGTAAGCCTGGGGCACCCAGGCCCAAAGCTCACCTGAAGTCGATGAGGCTGATGCTGTTCTGTTCGTACGCCCGGAGGAGAAGTAAAATCTTCTGGTCTAGGAGTCAGTTGAAAGTTAATTTAGCAAGGTGACCCCTCCCACCCCATCACACCGCCCGGTCCCCACACACTCCCTGGCCACACCACCGCCTGTCCTCAAACACCTCCCTGGTCACACCGCCCGCCTGGTCCCCACACACTCCCTGTCACATCCTCACCCAGGACGCTCAGAGAGGCGCCATAGGCCCCGAGGAGCACTGCAAAGTGGCCGTTCTCACAGACAGAAGGGCACAGCCTAACCACCACTGACATCAGGTCCACCAGCGCTTCTGGAAGAAAAGGACACGGAAATGCACGGCAGAGCAGGGGGACGTGCACGTTCAGAAGAAAGGTAGAGAAGGAAGCGTTTTGGGGAACATTTAAAGGTCTGAGCAGCACTGGCCCTAGGGCTGCGTCTGGTCCCTTCGCCACCTTTTCCTTTTTCATGAACAAACACGTCTTCGCAATGGTCCCTCTTCCTTGGTCTTTGACAAGGCAGTCTCTCCCCACTCCCTCTTGCAAATTTTAAGCCGAAGATTTTAATATCTAATCATTTCTCTATGATTATATTACCAAAATCTCTACTGCTCCTATTCCTGCCTAAATAGAAGGCTGGAGTCTTTTTACTTTTCTACTACCCACACCAGGAACTTGGGTATGGGCCTCTTCGATTTAGCAGTTTATTGTGGACAGACTTTGCAGTGATTTCTAAGGGTCTGGGGAAGTTAATTCTGTCTCTTAACAAGAGTGTGGCTTCAGGAGGGCAGGACCTTTCAGGCCATCTCCCCTGATGCCTCCACAGCGTACACCACACGTGGGATCACGGGTGCTACAGGGACACAGGACCGAGTCAAAACTCGGCCTTCGAACAGTCCCCGAGCAGGGAACTCTCCACAGGGAAGTTCAAACCCTTTGCCCTCGATAAAAGTTTCAATCCTCCCATTAAGACATTTCACACAACTAAACACCTTCTCCCCCGTCAGATACCCTTCGTGGCTCCAAACTCCCAGATTTTCACACTTGCCCATGATATGGCCATCAGACCACAAACACAAGTTCCATGAGCCAGAACGGGCTTTGAAAAGAGGTCTGCATTTGACCATCAGTCAGAGGAAACACTTCCTGAGCTTCGATTTGACAGAAAAAAAACATTCTAATACCATTTTGGTAATGCTTCCTTAGCTCTGAAAACGTGTGGGCACCAAGCTTCAGGGCACAGCGAGCTCGATGAACGCAGGAGATAGTATCTGTCTGTGAAATGGGAGGGTGGGGGTCAGGGGTCACCTTTCACTGCACTGTCCGGGTTGTCCTCGTCCTCGGACTTGAGGAGGGTTGGCAGAAACAGGGAGTGCTGGGTGAGCATCATGTGGACCACTGGCAGCTGGATGAGCTTCGCGCACACAGAGCTTTCTGGAAGATACAGGAGCTGTAGGGCAGCATGGAACGCCTTTAAAAATGCATGGTCCTGATACCGAAATCTAGGAGGCAAGAATCAAAATGGGAAAAAGCTTCATAAAACTTTATTTCACAGGAAACAAACAAAAAAACTTTATTAAGAAAATCCTCTAGCGTACCGCAAAGCGGGGAATTTAAAGCGCATGGTGACACACTCATCATCTAGATTCTACTGTTGCCATAGCATCACACTGGCTTTGCCACGTACCTCGCCGTCCCCTATCATGCGGGACACTTCAGAAAACGAGGTGTGTGTGGGGGTGCGGCACATTTACTGACAGCACAAACACCACACAAACTTCCTGTCTGGCTGAAATGCCAGGAGGCAGCAGAACCGCTGAACCTGAATTGAGATGACACTGTCCCCAGCCCCCCGCCGGCTCAGCCCCTCCTCCTTCCTCCCTCTCAACCGCTCAACACTCCCAAATGGTCCAGAAGCTTCTCTGTCTTAAATCCCTTCAGAACCCACTAAAAGAATGAAAGCATCTTGCTCCAGGAAAAAGAACATTTTTAGTCACATCCAAGAATGTTAAGAGTCACTTAGCATACAGTGGGCATTCTGGAAATACAAATTAACCATAGACCGAAAGAAAGGTCACCATTTCATGACGGTGATCCATAGCTATCGTTAACCCGTGAACCACCTTCACGTCCTTCTGTCCTCTTGGATAAAGCATTTTCTGTTTCATGTTGATGAATAATCAGGCAAATGAAAATCACAGGCTCAATGACAGATCATTCCGTGACAACAGAGTCTGACCATATCGAGTGCTAGTGAGGACATGAGGAAAAAAACGAACTTTCCTACCGTGTTAGGTCAGCACGAAAACCCTGGGGAGCAAACTGGAGGTGCAGTAAAACGGAAGCTGCGCCCACACTAACAGCCAGTGAACGCCCCTCCCCGAGAAAGGCTGGCCCGTGGACACTAAGAAGCAGGTAACACTCTTGCAGGAATGGGAGGAAGCACGGAAGGGGAGAAGGGCTGATGAAAGGGAGGTGTCATCCAGAGGGGACTGGCTAAATGCATTAACTGCGGTATGGTCACAAGGCAGAACACCCCACAGCACAAAAACGAATGACTTAGATGTACATGTGTCCACATGGGTAACTCGAAAACGTCTGAGTGCAAAAGAAGGACACATAAAGAATGATATATCTGTGTAAAATGTTAAACACACCAGACAACGTTATTTATTGTTTACAGACATACTGACATACAACCAGTTTTGAATGCGGGCATGGTCATGACAAAGATCAACCACAGAAGAATGACACTTTCAGGCAAGGGAGGGAAAAGAATAAATTAGAACAAATATAGAAAACTGTCAGCATTTATTGAATCTGAGTGCAGCAGTATTAGTCTCCACACGTTTCTGGTTTTTAAAAACTATTTCGTGGTTTAAAGGTTGCTTCTCATCGCTGCTAGAAGCACACAGCACGCTGATAAGCAAATCGTCTAACTGCTACATCACACGGCTCGTATCTCTAAAACTGGAGCAACACCACGCACACCCGGCGGTGCATCATTGATGAGAGGCACCCCCCTGACTGAACCGCACCAAGAAAATAAAACCGACTTACTTGAGTCCAGTCTTCACAAATTTCTGCCAATCACCAGGATCGACTTCATTAAGTGAACTCTATGAATAAAGTGACAAATATACATGGAACATCTCAATTTAGAATACAGAAGACAGAATTAAAATGAGAACTGCTCAGTACATGTGGAATATAGTTACCTAAACAATCTACAAAAGCATGCAACTATTTCTTACTTTGATTTTTAAAACTGTTTCGTTATTTCCGCTAGTAGCTCTGATATTTTATTAGAAAATTTATTAGAAAATTAGAAAATTCGTTATTTCCGCTAGTAGCTCTGATATTTTATTAGAAAATTTCTTAATGGTCCATTCATTTTTCCCTTTGTCTACCATTTCAGACAGCGCTAACTGATCTGCATCACACGACTGTTTACGTACGTGACAGCACCTCCGGCCAGGGGAAGGCCACTGTGCCACCAACAGAGCTGACACAAGTCCACAGGCCCTGACCGACGTGGAGAAAATCTCCAAATGTGCTGCTGCGTTAAATCAGAAGAGCGGCTGCTCTGGAGGGAAAGGGACTGACTGGGAGGAAGCACAAGGGAACTTCCTGGGAGGGTGAAAATCTCGGGCGGCAGTGTGGGCACCAGGGCATGTGCACTGTCAACACTGAACTGTGCCCTTTAGAGCTTCTATTTCACAATAGGAAAATACACCTCAATTAAAAGAACGGGGCTGGTGCGGGATGTCAGTGGTGAGGGAGGCTGGGTCTGGTGGGGAGGCAGAGAGTATATGGGAACGCTGTACTTTCTGCTCTATTTTGCTGTGAGTCTAAAACTGCTCTTTAAAAAAGTCTGTTAAAAAGGAAAAAAGAGAAAGAAAGGTGAGACACAGAGGGAGGCATATGCCTTGAGTACAAAACTCCCTGAGAGCACAGCCCGTCGCTTGATTGTCAAGCCAGCCTGCGGGGGCAACAATGGAGCCGGGCAGGGACATTCACTGCGACAGTGGCAGGTGGGCCCCGCCCCGCTCCTCTGCAGCTCAGCTCTCTCCAGACTTGGGGACACTCCTCCTCTTTCTCAGTTCTGCCCTGTTTGGGTGCCTATGAGCCTTATATTCACAAACCTGTGACGTGATGAATTCAGGCTGAAATACGGGTTATAAAGTCTCTTAATACAACTAAGTAGGCACACTGCTTGATCTATAATCTACGAATGTACTTGTCACACTTGTTAACTTTCACCCCGGGTTATTTTTCTGAGGATTACTTTTTAAGTCTTGGGTCTTGGGTCAGAGTTTAAACACAAGTCACAGACTCTACGACTTTTAATAGAATTTTACACTGTGTACTGAAGAATAACTCACATGCCAGCTTTCGGAATGTTAATTATTTCCTTGCAAAAATATAACATTTAAAAAAAAGGAACACTTCAATAGAAGAGAATAATGGCCAAAAATAGCTGCATATTTCCAAATTTTATGAAGACTCTAAATTCACAGTCAACAAGTTCACTAAACCCAAAGCACAGGAAGCCTGAAGAAAACTACATTAAGGCACATCATAATCAAATTGCTTTAACCAGTGTAAAGAAAAAAATCCGAAAAGCAGCCAGAAACGGCTTAATATACAGAACAGAAATAAGAATGACAGATTTCTTATCGGAAACAATGCATGCCGGAAGACAGTGAAGCAACACCTTCAAAATGATTAAAGGAAATAGAAACTGTAGAATTTTATACCAGTGAAACTCTTTAACTCATTCTGAGGGCAATGTTACCTGATCTTAAAACCAAACACGTTGCAAAAAACTAAACTTATAAACAGCGCTCACGCACAGATGCAAAACTTCTTAATAAAATATCAAATCCAACAATATTTTAAAATAATACCTCATGATCAAGTAGGTTTATCCCAGGAATGCAAAGCTGGCTAACATTCAAAGATCAATTAATATAATTCATCTTATTAACAGACTAAGTGAAAAAACAAAACCATATAACCATCTCAGTTGATGCAACAAAGTGTGTTGACAAAATCCAACATCCATTCTGGATGTAAGATGGCTCTTCCCATTAGGGGTCGTGCCAGCTGCCACTTTGCTTCCATGACACGGCCCCTCTCATTTCTCAGCAAGCCACATTCAAGCCACTTGGCTTAGGATGCATCTGTAAACCTTGGTCTTTTGCTTTCTTAAACATCTAACCAAGACTCTAAGAAAAGATGAGACACCTACCAACAGCTGATTTAATCTCAGCAGCATTTGCCTCTCTTGCTCCTGGGTGCTGTCACCGTCTTGCTGACGACTGAAAGACGCAATCAGCCACTTTACACAGGACTCCAGCAGAGTCTTTTTCCAGGCACGCAGCTTTTCTGCCGACCCTTCCAGCACTGCCGAGACAGAGTCAGCCACGACCCAACTGCAGCAAAAGACATAAGTCAAAGAGTGAGAGGAGATGGATGGCCAAACACCGGTACCTTTACGTATAATCCGACATCACAATGGGCCACAAGCCCTATACTACTCAAGCACAGGAATCACAGGTGTTCCCTGCCTCTCACTCGGATATCAGAATTTTTATTAGGAGAAACAACACTAGCATACCAGAAAAAGAATATGTTATCTAAATCAGGCCATCTCAACCTCAGCAATACTGACATCTGGGTCAGATCGTTCCTTCTGTTAGGGGTGATGGAGTGGGGTAAAGGGGAGCTGTCCTGTGTGGTGCGTTACAGGATGTTTAGCAGCACCTCTGGCTTCCACCCTCTAGAGGCCAGAAGCAACACGCCGCACCCATGTTGTACTAAAAAACATCAGACATTGCCAGCTATCCCCTGGCGAGGACAAAACCACCCCAGTTTAGACCACTGCTCTTAGGGAATCAGAACAAGCCATCCACTTACAGAGACGTACTCACTCCGGCCAGGATGGCTGAAAGACTTCTCGTAGGAACTGCCTTCTGATAAGCTGGCACGACAGATATGCGGCCATTTTTCTTAAGTTTCTAAATACTCCAGAGAAAAGTGAGGCCGAGGGAAAAGCCATCAAACGATCTAAGCCTTCGTACCTCTTGTGACTGTCTGGAGTCTGAAGCAAGCTGGGCAAACGGTCCATGAGGACACTGAGGTCCTTGGCTCTTGCAAACGGGACCAGCTGGGCCAGGATCTCCTGATGCAGCCCAGGCTCGGGGGGCCCATCGGCACTCAGCAGCCTGGTCTGCAGGTGCCTCCACAGGGCCTTCCTCAAAACAGGAACGACAGCAGAGGACACTGGGACAGAGACAAAAAGAGAGGTGGTCACACGAAATAGTGGCAAAAGAAGGGGCCGGGCCCAAGCTGCCTCAACTCAGCCTCAACTCACCAACGTACCTGATTGGGGACAGTGGGACAGGACAGGGCAGTCACTCCGAAGGACTCCCTCAACCTAACGAGGCCCAGCCCTGGTGCTGACCCTTCCTGGGCTCGAATGGCCCCACCTGCTGCCCACCTCCTCCCCCAGCCTCGCGTGGTAACTTGGCGTGATGGGAGCTTGGGGGCAGCACCTCCAGCCATTAGCCAAGAGTCTGGGGTGGGGGGTTCAGTAAGACTCTCTCATCTTTCTCAATCTCCAGAACTGAGTCAGAAGCTGCAGGAAAAACAGAACTAGACCAAACCGAGCACAAGAAGCTCCAGAGTTTACAAATGGCCACGCAGTTCCGCCTCCTCAGCCCACCCGACTTAAAATTCCCAGCTTCCCACAGCCACCCTTTCCCATACCTCTCACTGGGCGCGTGAACGGGCCCCGAGTCCTGCACTGGAGGTACACGTGGATGAGGGGCAGGAAGTCGTCGAGGCCCTCCTGCAGGCAGAGCCCCGCGCCGGCCTGCCCGCACCACAGCTCGAACCGCAGCAAGTGGGTGCAGCTCTGCTGCAGGAGCAGGGCCGCGATGCCCAGGGCTGCCTGCGTCCGCCGGGCCAGGCAGTAGTCGAGCAGGTCGACCTTGACCACAGGGGCCAGCACAGGCTCTCTCTGCAGAGAGCGGAGGAACACGCTGTCCAGTTCGTCCACAGCCAACGTGGGGAGCAGAGTCCCTAGGCCTTTCACGTACTCAGAGGCCCAGAGCTCGCTGCTCGGCAGCTGATCCTGGGGGCTGCTGGTCAACAGCTGGACCAAGGTCTTGCCAAGAGCGTTCAAGCATCTCTCCTTCCCCGTGGACTTCATGGGTCGGTTTGACACCAGGTGGGCCTTGGGCAGGCTCAGCAGGGCCAGGGTGACCTCGCGGAGCTGGGCACCGTCCATATAGGCGTGCAGCCCCTGCAGGGCCTCCAGCTGCGGGAGAGTCTTTGGTGATGACGTGGCCAGGCCCGCCTTCCTGTTTCGTAGCTCCCTCAACACGCTCTGGGTGATGGCCTCCGAGTACCTGGACAAGAGGCCCAGCTGACCAATGCCCTGGAGAATTGGGGCACTTGCCATCAGCAGCTGCAGGACCCCTGCACTGAGGTGGGCCGCCAGGAGCTTCACGAGGACGGGGCTGAGGGTGTGCGGAGGAAGCGCCTGCTGCTCCAGGGCCAGGTACCAGCCCTCCAGTGTGGGATGTCTGAGGATGGCCACGAGCACCTCCTCCAGCGTCTGAAAGACAGTGACAAGGCACAGACCTCGCAGACAGCCAAGGCCTGCAGGAAAGGGGCAGCAGCTGCTGTGGGAGCCTTCGCTGTGGTGAGTAGGACAGAGCACAAAGCGGTTCCTCAGCCATTCCACTCCCAAGCCTGCATGTCAGTGCCCTTCTCAGGGGTGCCCACAGCACCCCAACCCAAGCCTAGTCAGAACCGTATCCCACTGTCACGCATCTCTTCCCCTGAATGACCGTGCAGGCTGGACTGCGACATGGTCAGTGCCCCATCCAGACCACAGGTATCTGACGAATTCAGCCCGAATGAATTTACAGCAGAGCAAAACTGCTCTCCACGGTCACTCAGTGCAGGGACGGGCTATGCAGAAACGCCAGAACGTGACAGATCATCTGATTCCTCCTTAGCAGCCCTGCCCTCCTAAATAAATCTGGCTGAGGGACATGGGGATCGACTGACAAATGGGGCACAGCTCAGAGACCCTGTGTGTGAGGAAGGTGCACGGGACTTAAAGCTGTGAAGGTCCACAATCCAGAACTGAAGGTGACCCTGTCTCTAATCTCAGGAGAGCTGGGCCCCCCGTGACCCCTGAGGAAGCAGCTCTGACCGGCCACTGAGTAAAACCACTGAGCAAAGAGCAGCTGAGCACCCTGTGCTGGATTAGAGAATAATTTGATTAAGTCATTCTAAGTGGCCTCACTGAACACGAATCCTAGTCAATGAAGTCACACTGATCCCTGGGAACAAGAATTTTCTTTCCTTACTTACTCTAGAGAGGACGAAAGAGAAGCCTATTACACTTTCCAACTGAACTTTGCCAATTAAAAAAAAGAAAAGCTCGGATCCACATTAGGACTGCTTTGCCCAGGTCGGCCAGGTAACAGGTGGCCCTGCGCCAACAGACACCCCCCAGAAGGTCCACTTGAAGATCGAAGGAAGACAGCCGCAATTAGACTGTGACATGAGGAACGTGTCTGTTTCTTGAAGCCAGTAAAAGGGGCAAAATGGCAAACTGTACGAGAGAGATTCGCCCTGGCCCACTGAAAAGCCTGCTTCACAGAGGGAGGCAAGGCCCACCCTTCTCAGAGCCTGGCGCACACTGTGTAAGTGCACTGTGAAAGGCCGCACCCCCCGCACAGCCTGCAGGCAACGCAGGCTGCAGCTACTTCCGAGAAGATATTTACGCCGTTTCTCAAGACACTCACGTCACACGGCATAAGGGCAAGTGCTGCAGGGAGAGTGAGTGCGAGCACAGGGAGGGACTGGGACGATGACCTTCACCCCCAAATTACACTGTGCTTATCTCGGGGGCAGAAATCGGGGGCGGTTTTAGTGTCTCTACAGTTTCTTGCCCTTCCCTGTTTTCTGACGATGACCACAGACTTGTTTTTAATGAGAAGTGGAGGCGAAGCCCACGTCTGGAACTTTCGAGGAAAAGGCTAGCAAGCAGATGCACAGAGGAAGGGCGATGGTACCTTGTCATTGGCCAACTCCAGTGAGGCCATGGACTCCATGTCCAAAAAGAGATCGGACTCGGCCTGCGCAGCCTCGCATCTCTGCTGGTTCTGGGCATCCAGGTGCTCACAGTGGATGACCAGGAGCCGGAGGAGATCCAGGTGGAGCTGCAGGAGGGGTGGCCCCGCGCTTCTGCCCAGCTGTGAGGATGAGAGCCACATGACCCCTCAGGCCGGGCGAGGGCTAACCATCACCAAAACAGTCACTGCCAGGCCCCTCTGTGACCAGAAGGTACGAGGCTGCCGTTAACGAGGACGGGGGAGAGGCTGGCTAGAACAGCAACGGCTCGTAAAACGGTGATGACCTCAGTCGTTTCCCAGTAAGAAGGATCCCAAATCTTGACAAAACACACAGGCTTATTTTGACTAAAACGAGGGGAAAACCTAAAATCTAACAATCCGTAAACCACATCAGGGACAGAAATCTCACCAAAGAACTACTGAATTAAAACACGAGAGAGGGGCCTGGCCTGGCCACGCCGTGGTATCGGCCCGCTGTGGGAAGGACCCATCCTGAGTGCCAGCCACCCCAGAAACAAGGTTTGGCTACATCTGGCTCCCCGTCTGCAGCTGCTGAGGGAGTCGCCGGGTTTGCAAACAAGGCATGAAGAAAATGGGCACTTAACCCGCCTCCACACGTCTGTGCGTCTGCTCCTGGGAGGAGAGGCAGCTGTGCATAGAGCAGCCCCAGACTAGATGCCCAGGCCTCGAGCTGCAGCCTTGCCCTGTGGCCTTGTGTGTCAGGTCACCACCCTCCCAAGTGTGGAACGGGAAACAAGGGGACCCCAAGATCCTTATCGATGCTGTCATTCGATCTGGACCTAATCTGGAGAAGGCCTCGGGGTGCGGGGGTGGGGACTGCGACACGGGCAGGGGCAGCGCTGACCTGGCCGAAGTTCTCCACGGTGGCCCTCAGGTAGAGCAGCACGTGCTTCACTGCGCGCAGGACCTGGGGCATTGGGAGGCACGGGAGGGCAGCCCGCAGCTGCGCCTGGACACCCTCGTCCAGGAGCGCGCCCTCCTTCTCGTAGGCCGTCTGCAGCAGGGTGCCGAAGGCAGCAGTTGGGGGACCATCCGGGCCAGGACTGCCCAGGGTCTGAAGGGGCTGGGGAGACAGCAGCAGTCAGGAAAGAGGAACGACAAGGCCCCGCAGATGAAAAAGGTGCATGGCCTGGTAACACGGGTGCAGGGTGACACCCACAGAGACATTCCGCAACAACCACGTACTCATACTGCAACACCGGTGACCACGTGGCGCACAAGTAACTTCAGTCCCAACGTTATCGGCCACATGTGTCTTCCCAGAGTGTTAGTAGGAAGGCCCTGAATCTGGAGGTGCTCACATCGTGAGAACGGTCACTGCCATCTGGAGCTGCGTGGGACAGATGACTTCGCCCCAGGACTCACTGATCGATCACTGGAAACTGGGAGACCACACTCCGGGAGGGAGCCGCTCGGTGAGCTCCAGGCTCCCTAAACGTCCTCCCCCAGGAGCCCCAGTTAGAATAGCTTGTTGGGAGGATAAGAAGGCAAATTTACGAATAAAATTCTGCAGCTGTTCTGCCTCATTCCGAAGTCGTTCTTCTCACATAATTTTTACACTGCCTTCTTGATTTATTCCATGCGGCTTTTATTTTTATAACTCCAAACACCCCACTTCCTAAGACCAAAAACCCTAGGCTGTATGTGCCCTGAAACTCAGCGAGTCTCCAGGGTGGGGTCCCCGGACCAGCAGCAGCGTCACCTGGGAACCTGCTAAAAATGCAGATCCCCAGGCCCCATTCAGACCTGCTGACTCAGATTTGAGGGGGTGGAGCTTCCAGGGATTCCAATGCACCCTCAGGGATGAGGACCACTGCTGTGACCTGCTCAACAGAGCAGACACTTCGAGCAACCATGAGTGCAGCCCTGAACTGCCCACACCTCCACAGGAGCCGCTATATGGCTGACTCTTAACCCTGGGCCATCATGTAGAGACGGGGGCAACACCAGTGAAGCATATGGGCCATAACTGCAGCACCCCATTACAGGAACGCAGTCCCCACAAAAAGAAAATCAGTTCTTCCTCCTTCCCTCCCTTACTTTCCTGGTTTTAGCAGAATGGAGCCTGCCTGAGGCCTGCAGGGCCAGGTGACAGCTGAGCACACGAAGTTCAAGGCCACGCTAAGAGCCGCCAAAGCAGATCACTCAGGAAAAAAGGAAAGGCATCCTCCCACCCCAAAGCTGTAATGTAATTAGTCAATTATACAGCAGCCAGAAGGAAATTCAATTCTGCTGCGCCACCGAGTCCTTTGTGTCTCAGTCCCATCAGCCGAGCAGCCATGACACCACTCGGCTTCCTCTCTTATGCAGGGAAAATTAGAAGGTTAGGAAATTTCACCCTACAAGCTGTACCCTGTAAGCGACACAGCTGTGGTGCAGCCAGCTGTGGCCCATGGGCAGCCACCTCCAGCGTTTCCTAGGAGAAGGCTGGTTTCTGCAGGAGCAGTGATCACTGCCACAGCCCCAGCTCACCAAGGCCTCTCGGGCTGGCTCCGGGATCCAGAGGCTGTAGTATCTGTTGAACTGGGACAGTTGATGGCAGCAAGGCAGGACTGGAAGCTCCAACTTGTCATAAGCCTGGAGCAGCAGACACAGAGCCAGAGGGTCTCTCTGAGTGTGCAGGAGGTCCGTCAGCACTGCTGTCAGGTATGTCACAATGCTTTCTCCTGCGAAGGAATGAGATGCGTGCGAGGAGAGGCTTGCTGGGCCCGGCCTTCCGTGATCCATCAGCGACACCAATTCTCACACATACTCGAGACTGGGAAAATTCATGCCAACTCCATGAGAGGTCACACGACCATACTGGAAGGCAGACGCCACCACTGTAGGCCTCACAAGGCTCCATTTTATTAAACAGTCAGACTTCAGGTCCTGAGGCCCAAAAGTAGAGACTGAGGTAGAGAAGAAGTGAGGCCAGGCCACCTGGGAGCAGGACTTGCTTGGTGTCCATCAATCCATTTCCTATTCCTTGACACACAAGCCTCCCTTGCAGTTAGGTTGGGACCACATGACTCATTTACTCATCTCTAGGCCTGGCCATAAATCCCTGCCTGAGACTGTGTCTTTTTCTTCTCCTTCCACCGTGACCTTGGAAGCCATACGAGGAGACGACACAGCTACAAGATGGGAGCAGCCTGGATACCTGCACTAGCTCCTGAGGGACAGCTACCCAGGAGAGCAACCTGACCTGTACTGGACTATGCGAGAAAGAGACCTTTGCTCATTAAACTGCTGACATGTTGGGCTTGTTACTACGGCAAAGCGTGGGCAATCCTGACTAATCATGCCACTGTGATCTGATCTGCGAGAGCTTCCTGAAGTTCAAGTCACCTGAATACACAGCATATGAAGAACTGATACCTGAGCACTGAGATTATCAGGAATAAATACTGAAAAGATCAGTGTTACAGCAGGGGTCCGTGGAGCCATGCAAACAAATTATTTCAGAGTCATCCTTCAAATGACCCATTTCCCAACAGCTGAGCCAGCCTCTAGATTCCTATCCCTGTATGCTCAGCTCTGCCGCTGAGTGGCTCTCACTATGAGGGGTGGGGGGTGGGTCTGAACTCTTGCAGTCTTAGATTCTCTGCAATTTCAGAGCCCCTGGGATCCCAGCCCCTACCGTACAGAGACCCAGCTGGCCCGATGCACCCACGGCGTCCTGACTACACAAGGTACCTGCTTCCTTTTCTGTTCCGAGGAGCAACTTATTCCTGGCTTCTAGGGCTGCGGGGACCACAGCGCTGAAGGGGAATGTAAGCAGGACCATGTCTTCATTCAGCAAGAATCCAATCTCCTCACCCAGGCCTTCGCTGCCATCCACCAGGACATCCACCATGTCAAGAACGTCTGAAACAGAGAGGCGGGGACCAAGCTGAGGCCAGAGCCACCAAAGAGCCCTACTGCAAACAGTAAGAGAATATGGACCAAAAGAAAAAGTAAACGCTGAACTTCTCTCAGGATTAAATGCTTAATAAAGCTGAGGCCATTGCCTGTAAAATCTTAAGATCACTGCTAGGATACCCAGCTCAGGTGATAATAGGACTAAGTTTCCTCAGGTGACACTAAGAAGCCTAGAAACTTTCACCTGGATATTCAAGCAAACAAGCCAACCTCTGAGAAGCAAAAGACCGGAAGGGTTAAAGCACAGAGGAGGCTTTGCTGCACAGAAGGCTGACTGGGTTACTTAACCGTTCTGTGCCCCGGCTGCCTCATCAATATGTAAAATGAGAACAATAATACCCCCACTTGGAAGTGTGCATGAGGTTATATACTTAAGATCTGTAAAGAGCTTAGATCGGCACCTGGCCTAAAGTAAACACTGTATGAATAAACATGACACAGCAAATAAGGTCTGTGTATACTTCCCGTCATGTGAACGAGTATGGCACTTTTATTTCCACAGCAGACCGACCTTGGAAGCAAAGAAATGGGATGTCTGCCCTCCGCGTAACCTGTCGTACAACTCTAGCTTCCTGGTGCTGATACGCACTGTTGCTTGATCACCCAAGGAGCACAAGAGAGAGCGGCACCTACCGTCGATGTGGGAGACAGGGATGCTGACGTCATCCGCGTCCTGCTTGGTCACGGTGGCCTGCAGCGTGCTAGCTTCTTGGACAAAGTCAGATGCTTTGTCTGTGTATGAATAGGGATTTGCCACCAACGTCAATAAAACCTGGGCGTTAAGAAGCCAAGTGGAAAACAGTTTAGACGGTCACAAGTGAAATGAAAAAATGAAAAAATATCACTAGTAAAATAAAGGGAAGAGCTAAACTGTTAACAGATTGTAACAAGAATAATTTTTCTGCAGTTTTTTTTTTTAAAATTTCTTGTAGAATTTTAAAAATATCTCCTTTTAGTATATATGTCATTACTTTTAACATCATTTTTAGTAGACCACTATTGGCTCAGGCAAAAACAAATTCCTAACAGGACATTAAATAGCACATAGTAATATCGTCTCATTTTACAGATTCTAAAACTAAATAGATTCTGACGTGACCGTAAGAATTAGGACGTAAACCAGTAAGAGAAGCCTTTTGGCACAGGTGCATCGAAAATGCCTGAATGATACTTAGGGATTCCTCAGTAGAATCACCCTGAACATGCTCCTTTACCCAGGAAACATGTGCTTACACGTTCCAAAAACTGGATCACGGTCTCTCTTTTCTCTTCCGCAGTGTTATCTAAGTGCTCCAGCCACAGCTCCAGCTCCTTCCACGTGTGCTCAAACACCCCCGTGTCCCGCAGAATCTGTCAGGAAGCAGACGGAGACGGCAGTGGAAAAGTCAGGACGGACCCTGCTTGCTGAGGAGCTGCTGTGGTTTGACTGTGCTCCAGCTTGCCACCGAGGCCCGGGGGCACAGAGGGGTCAAAGTTTCATCTAGAGTTTTACTCTAAAAGCTTTTCTTTCACAACAACACTCCCATTGTTGAGGGAAACGAGGAAAACAGCTTTCTGTGCTCTGGCAGGGAGAGCACAATCCCGTCTCATTGCTGCTTATTACCCGCTTCCTTCAACTCCCACATAATAAAAGGGAAAACATCCAACTGCTACTTAGGAGTCTGATTTTCTGCCTGAACTTTCCCAAAGTGCCAAGTAAACGTGTATAATCCTCAGCCTCCTGAGATACTCAACCCTCAGCCTGTCTGAAATCCTCTAAGATAATGAACCAGTCACGTCACATCATCTCAGTGTGGCCCCTTGAGTCTCACACCTGGGGTAAGAAGCACCCACCATTTCTAAGAGAATGAGATTTGTTACGAAGCAGGATCTGAACCTGTGGGGTGAGTACATGACACCTCCAAAGGGCCTCATGACAGAGACTAGAAGTCTAAGCAGCCCCAGGGTGTGAGCCCTGCTACAGAGTGCACCAACAGCAAATCTGACCATGCCAATTCCACATGTCTGCAGTTAGCATTCACACCTGGCTGGGGTCAAGTTCACATGTGCACAACCTATAAGGAAATGGCTATGTACAGAAGTCAAGACCTAGACGTTCACACCCTTCAAGCAACTCATTTATCGGCTCTTCAAAGAAAGATAAAAAATCTCTGCACTCTAAAAATGACAAACATGATTTCTATAGCATCTTCCCAGGATGTTTGCTGCACAGAAGAAACAAGAAACCAGATTTCCTACTGCTGCAGCAAGACCTGATCCAGCCCTGGAAAACAGGTATAAAGCAAAGAGTCAGACTCTTCATTTCCTGTCACTGACTTTGACAATACCTGCTCGGTGGGTACTGGAAGAGGTCAAAGGGCTGAAGATGACGCACCACCTATTAAACAGTCCCCAGAAAGCCAGCGATCTAATATTTATTGAGCCTAGAATGTGCGAGGCACAACCTAGCACTTTATCACACGTAATCTCCTCTGCAATCCTACAGTTTTATCATTCCCATTCATATGGGAAAACGGAGCTCAGAGAAGTTAAGTAATTTGTCCAATGTCACCCAGAAGTGGTAGAACCAGGACTCGATTCTAGGAACAGACCTCAAAGTGCACACTTCTCCCACTTCATCATGTTGCCTCTCAGGAATGCAGCCAAGTTTAGGACATAATAAATTAAGACTCATAAAACCTTCTATTTTTAAATTACAATACTAAGATATCCTTAACTCAGCAAGCACTGACTAAGCACCTTCTATGAAGGAGCGTGCAAATCCTTCTCAGAATTAGGAACTGGGAGAAAATGCTCACCTTCACGATCAGAAGTTTGGTTGACGACTTGAGCTGTGAATGGCTACTGGTCACAAACATTTTCATCAGCAAGTAAAACACAGACCGCTCTCCTCCAATGATTTCTGCCTCTGGGCTTTCCTGGAGTTTGAACAATAGAACGAAATGATGTAAACATAACAGAGGCCACTGTGTGCTGAGCAAACAGGCACGACGCAGGCTTCCAGGCCTCTCATCTCATTTTAACCGCTGGCGTTTTACGTGAGGAACCTCAGAAGTCAGAGCAGCGGCAGGGAGCATGACAGCCCTCTTCATGTGCCAGTGCCATTCTGAGTTCTTTCCATAGCTGGCTCCCTTTACCCTCCCAACCTGAGGTGGGGACAACAGTCACTCCCATTTTACGTATGTGATGCTGACACCAAGGACGTAACTGGCAGTTCGGTGGCCGAGTTGGGAATCGAGCCCCTGCATCAACTCCTGGTGCAGGCGGCACCGCCTGATGGGAGGTGGTGCAGGACGCGCCCCCGGGGCTGTCTGGCTCGCCACGGGCTGTGCCTGCTGCGCTTCAGCAGGATGCGGTGCTGACAGAATCGTCTCCTTCCACCTAACAAGCCTCATGCAAAGGATGCTGGGCTGTGAACACGTCTCAGAGAAGTGTACAGAGCGCCAGCTTCCCAGCCCAAACACCACTGGGTCTGCCTCACGGGAGTGACCCACAGCCCCGTGGCAACGCGGACAACCTGGACATGGCAAGCACTGCTACCCCTGAAGCCCAGCGGACATCTTACAAGCAAAAGGTGGGGCACGGGATATAAATTAATATTTTAATACCAGTTCTTTCAAAGAAGCTTCTGTTCACTTTCCAACTAAATCTTCAAGACCCCATTGGCCCTGTTCAGCTGGAATAAAAAACGAAATAACGCCCCTGTCTTGTCATCCCTGTGGCAGTGACCGCATGGTGGGTATAAAAGTTGAGAGCTGATCTCTGGGCAGCTGCCTGCATCCAATCTTGGATCCTCCACGTTTGGATGGGGCCCTGCAGTTTCCTAACCCACTCTGCGCTCCAGCTGCCCCGCCTTTAAAGAGTGGTAGGTGAGCCGACACAGAGCACTCGTGTCCAGACTGGCACAGGGTAAATTCTCCGTCAGAACTGTCCTCAGCTAGGATGCAGGTGAACCTTAGAGAACTCAGGGAAAAAATACAAAGATCCCAGTGCCTCGCATTCTTACATCTTTCTGGAAATATCGCATGCCAAGATGCCAACACAATTCCCATGCTATTGGTTCCATAAGATCTTAAATAAGATCTAAGTCATTAAAAAAAAAAAAGTCATCTGAGCTACTGAGAGGCACGCTCAGGGAATGCTTCATTTTGCCTGGTCTCTCTTCTCTCTTTAGATAGAAGTGACACGGCACCTTTTTTAAATACACAGGTCAGTATCTGATGCATCCTGAGTTCCCTTTATGATTCAACATTACGTTCTCCAGACAGTTCCTAGAAAGCATTATTAAAAACATGGAAAAAATGCCAGCAATCTTTACTGATTTTCTACCAGCCTCAACCTTGGTATCTAGTCCTATGTCTGTCTTAAGTTCTTCCAGGAAGAGTACAAAGGAGAAGGAACATATTTTATTTTCCAAAAGGTCTTAAAATGACAAGAAAAATGTAAAATAGTCAAGATAAAAAAATACAAAAACTCCCAGTACCCAGCAACGATATATTCTCAGTAAGGACATGTTAAGCACCTTATTTTGCAAAAGTAAAGAGATTTACAGGCCTCCTGGTTCATGAATCAGGACCTCGCCTCTGCTCTAGATGGGTCTCTAAGAGGAGAACCTTAACATCTTCCTTCGTGCCCCCAATCCTGTCAGGGTCCTGCTTTTTCAGTTAGAAGTTCCCAGGCCAGAAAGCCAGCAAACCCACAGGCTCGCTAGGGACAGAGGGCGGGAGCTCGCAGCATCGTACCTGTGCCTTTAACCACAAGAACTTGCTGGCAGGCAGTTCCAGGGCCACCTTCAGAATGTGGTGCTGCAGGATGGGAGGCACCTCCTCTCGAAGGCCCTGCTCTGAGATGACGCCTGGGGGCAGAAAGAGGAAGCGACAGTGGTGAGGAGGCAGGTGCCCAGCCACTGCTGCTCTTGGTCAAAGGGGCCAGACAAGGGTCTCCATGTCTAGAAGGATGCAGGGTTCCATCTCCCTGGTCCAATGGTTACCCTCGCACAGGCTGTGCCCACTCCTCTGCCCACACACAGCTCACCTGACATAACTTCCCCTCTGAGTTCTACCCAGACTCTTTAAGAAGAAGCCCAAACTCCACTTGCCCAAAGCAGCCACTCGGCCCACAATGACCTCTTCCTACAGCTGGATGCCCTGCGCCCCGTGCTGCCCTCCAGGCGCGGTCTCCCATTAATGTCACCCCTGGTATCAGGCACACGTCCTGCTCCCCAGAATACAAGCATTTTGCGAGACTGCGGCCTCCCAAGACTGGGTCCTTACCCTCTGGCCCGATTTCTCGGTCTCTTCCCTTGGGAAGGACACAACTACAATACTAAATGACCACGTTCTAGTAAATTTCCTAATCTCACAGCAAAGAGTACCTTTCACCTTAAACAACTGAAAAGTTAACTGCAGCTTTAAATAGAACTATTTCAATAGCTTACATAAATCCAAGAATGATATTTCTACAAGTCTGCTTCTGTAGGCCCAATTATAAAGTCAATTTTATTAGATATACTTTCCATCAAGGAAAACGTGACTGAACAAGCATCTTACATTTACAAGACATGGTTTGAGCCTGACTCGCTGGGCAAAATACAAGTAGCTGTCAGAAGTGCCTCTGCATGAACGTCGCACCCTCCTAAGGGGTTCCCGTTTCTGCAGCCTTCTGCGCCCTTCTGAAAAGAGGCCTCAGAGTGATCATCACATGATCTGATCTGTCAATAGTCCATGGCAGGCAACTCAAGCTGGCTGGCTTCTCCATTCTCCTCTCTCACTGCTGCTAAGTGTTTGGCGAAAATTTACTTAAAAAAGACTATTTAAAAAAATACTGGTCCAAATCAAAAAAAGCACGCTGGTGGATCATGTGTGCTGGCCGAACTGCTCACCAGCCTTCCTGGTCCTTGGCTGCGAGGGCTCAGCCTCAGGCTCCCCGCTTCCTTTATCCCCTTGGCAGACACAGCGGAGGCAGGAGAATGGGGTGGGAGGGCGGGGTGCCCACATCCCTTGAGACGCACCTTTCAGGAGCTTGCTGAAGTCAAAGTTGTATTGTGTGACCACGTGCGGGACCACCTTCTGGTAGAGGCAGATGACCTGGAGCAGGGCGGCTTTCAGAAGAATGGTTTCTGCATCATCTGAGCCAAATAAAACAGCCTGAATTAGGAAACACACTGTCCTTTGTCCTCCATCAGCAACTGGTAAGCAGTGGAGCTTCCTGTGGCCCAGCGCAGTAACTGCTCACCGAGCAGAGGCTGCAGACAGACCCCATGGAACCAAACTAAGGACCAACGTGGTAAAAACATCACGACTGTTCAAACAGTCTGGGTTTAAATCCATCCACATTTCACTGCTGTAACCTTGGTCAGGTTAAAGCTACTGTTTCTCTGTGCTGCAATGTCTTCCCCTGAACAACGCAGTGATGGGGACACACTGTGATGCCCACCCCTGAAAGGCCACCATAAGGACATAGATACAAGATACAAAGCCCACTGCCTGGTTAATGACAAGGTCTGAGTCAAGGGCTCTTCTCACCAGGGGGCTGTGCGGCCTGCCTCCATCTGCACGACGAGGGGACCCACTGAAAGGCCGAGCACCTGGCAGTCACTCCAGGCCCCCAGGGAAAGGCCGAGCACCTGGCAGTCACTCCAGGCTCTAGTGAGAGCGCATGTGCAAAGCCTGGGCGCATTTCTCACACATGTTAGAATTCACTCTACGACTCCATTCCAAGTCTCCTCTTCTAAGCAAAGGGCTCATTCCCAACCAGAGAGGCCTTAACAGCCCCGCCCCCTGCAGCTCTGTGTGCAAACAGCAGATGCCGCCCGGAGCCTCACCGCAGTGGGGGGCCACAGGACTCTGGTTGGCCCTTTTCTTTCCTTTCTCATCGTCCTGTTTCGTCTCTTGTTTTCTAAGTGACTGCCAGACCCACACTACGGTGTTCAGGTCAGGTAGAATCTAGGAGGGAAAACAAAAAACGAGTCACGTTAAACAAAGAAGAGAAACAAATGAACTGAAGCCACTAACAAGAAGCACAAAGCAGAGGGAGGTGTGAGCACGTGTGCATGAGTGTGTGTGAGAGCGAGTGTGCGAGCACGTGACTGAGTGTGAACGGGTGAGTGTGCGAGCACGGGAGAGTGAGTGCAAACGTGTGAGCGTGAGTGTGTGCGAGCACGTGAGTGTGCGAGTGCGTGAGCACAGGAGAGTGCATGTGAGCACGTGAGTGTGTGTGTGAGCACGGGACAGTGTGCGAGTGCTTAGAAAGAGGGGCCGTGGAGAGGGGACAGGCCACATTGCTGGGAGCTCTGCTTAATTCCTAGAACTGGACACAATAAGGATTTGGTATAAAAACAAGTGCTGATAATTAAAACAAACCCCTTAAGACTCATTCACCTGAGCAAGGTGCTAGGAACAAAGAAACAGCTCCTTACGACAGTCTGGGGGACCTGCCCAGTGTGACCGTAGCTCTTTCAGGGTACCTGGCCTGTCTGCAGATGACTGGTCTTCCCAACCTACCACAATAAGCCACGGGAGGAGGGGGCAAGAGGGCTTCCCAGTTACCCCCGGTCCAGGGTGCATGTGCAGAGGTGGGGGCGGGAAGGGCCTCAACAGCTCCTGATGAGACTTAGGGCCCAGAGGCACCCCAACCCCTTCTCTTCGCATGCACTCTGTGCACCCAAGGTCACCTCTTCCACCTGGTGTGTGGACCTAAGACATCTGTCAGGACGGCCCTGGAACTCGCCCCGGAAGGCCAAGCCTGGCTGCCGTGCCTACCTTGCTCAGGGCTTCTCTGAAGAGCTGCACGAAGTCTTCCATCATGGCAGCCGTGTACACGCTGGGTTCCTGCCACACCTCTCTGTCCAGGCAGTAGTCGACCGTTTTTAACGCTCTCTTCAAAATGACGGAAATAAGGGACAAAGCTGTGTGTTTCACTGATTTGCTGTCCAACTGGGAAGAAAAAGAGTTAAATCCACAAATGTCTTTAGCCCGCACTGGTCGACATAGACCCTCCCCCGCCATGAGCTTGGGCTTGGCCGGCTCTCACCCCTTCTCGGGTCACCCGCAGGGAAAGCCGCATGAGACGCCGGCTTCTGTGCTGAGAAGGGGTGGCCCAGGGTCCCTGCCCCTCTAGACCTCTTCCACATTTGACCTCAGCGGTTGCCATGAAGGCACTTACTAAAGAAAGAGTCTGACTTATTTTTTATTTTTGTTTCACTGTCTGTTTTTGGTTAGTCTTCTCTGATAACCACTCAGCTCATATGGATTAATTCCAGAACCTGTGCTAAGGCCAAAGAGGGCAAGACGGGCCTCAGCTAGGTGACGCACATTCCTGGGCCAGCAGCAGCAAGGCCACCTCCTGGGCACTGGGGAGACACGCACGATCTCAGGTCCCAGCCCAGCCAACTGCATCGGCCCCGGTCGACTCCTGAGGACAGTCAAGTCCACAAGCAGCGGCTGGGATATTCGGATTCAGTCAAGTAGAAACAGAAAGGTGTTCTGATGGACTCTTAGTTTAGTAGCCAGGACACGCCACCCCTCAGCACTCCCGCGAGCGGGGTCTCATTTTACACATGCGCTGTACACCGAAGCAGCCCTACATGAAACACCCTAAACCAGTAATGACTCCCACCCGCAGTCACGTCCGAGGCGGGGCCCGTGCGAGCATTCACACGTGCACCCGACAGCGTGGAGCCCGACCAAAGCCTGAGACAGCCTCAAACACCTTATTTCCTGTCTCTAAAATAAGCTAACTTGTTTTTCTCTGATTCTAAAATGTACGCTTTTAAGTTTTTTAGGTAATATCGTAAAGAATTAAAAATGTAAAAAAAAAAAAAA